>NW_028301539.1:14757500-15045000 GCF_042242905.1 Orbicella faveolata
GTAAAGAAAATTCCCACCTCCCTCCCTGTATGGAGGATGTTTTTGTCTGTCAATAAACTGGGTGTCACCTCCTTTGAGGCTGGCAGTTAAGTCTTTGGGTAGCAACTTCCCATAAGCTTTGGGCAGTATTTTGCCCCTCTCATTTGTGCACCTGCCAATATTCTCTAGTCCCAGTGCTGGCTTCGTCAGTGCCGGGGTGATGAGTGAGGCTTTCAAGTGTTAAACAATCGGTCCATTTACTACTTTGATGCAAAAGTATAATTTTTGCAATTTACTCGAGATCAAACATACAGAATTTTTTTAATAGGCAATTTGCATGATGGCGTCACTTGACTACAACTACCAGAACCTTTCACTTTTTCTTTTTTATGTTAATTAGGGCAATTATTATTTAAATCTCACTGGGACTTCAAAATTTAAATAATAAAGAATTAACAAAAGGAATTCTGATAGTTGTGGTCAAAAGACGACAATGTGCAAATCTGCTATTCCTGTATAATACTGTTTGCCATACACCATAGTTTAAGGCCTTGGTCTTAGCTTTTCCATACTATATCTGGTTTGCACAAAATTTGTGCTTTACAGATTTTATTTTTTTTGTTTATTGTTTCCAGGGAAATGTGACCGTGAACAGGAAAACGTACCTTTACGCTTATCCATTAGACGGGCAAAAGCGTTAAGCATCCGTTAGTCATCCGTTAGAAAGTTTTCTTAAAAACGTTAGGGACGTTAGCCCAACCGTTAGACGTTAGCATCAGGCCATTAGAACGGAGAGTGCAACCGTTAGCAAGAGACATGTATCCATTAGCCGTTAGCATCAGACCATTAGACGGGACAGCATAACCGTTAGCAAAAACTCTGTATCCGTTAGCACAGCTAGGGAAGCCGTCAGGATCTGTTAGAATAAACTAGCATACGTTAAGCAGGAAACGATTCCATTAGAATGGCATGACACGCGTTGAAGTAGCATGTGGTACGTAGGCTAACACAGTGTGAAACGAGAGCAGCTCTTGCGTTCCATTTAGTTCAAAACAATCATGAGAGATAGCGATCTTTTGATGAGAAGTTTGGCGATTATTATTTTTTTATGCCATAATGATTGATAAATACAACTCAAATGAAGTTCAATAAAGCCTTCACACTATAATTATTATACATGATCCAAAACAAAACATGTTTACGATAAATAAAGATGTTCTGCAAAGTAAACACTGATCACATGTGAAGAACTTGTGCTCATGTGTCAATGTCACAAAGTGCAGGTTCAAAAATTTGCATAAAAATGTTTACATCTTCCAAGATGTGAGAAACGGCTATATTCCGGCAGAAAGTTTGATAAATATTTTGATAGACTGTTGTCTGACTCTGAATCAGAAGAAACCAATTTAACTACATGTATGTGACAAAAACAACTTTATCTGATGAAACCAGCGCCAGCAAAACGCCCGTTGCTTCGAGACTAGCT
Source organism: Orbicella faveolata (assembly GCF_042242905.1). Taxonomy (NCBI): domain Eukaryota; kingdom Metazoa; phylum Cnidaria; class Anthozoa; order Scleractinia; family Merulinidae; genus Orbicella; species Orbicella faveolata. The sequence continues at coordinate 14,758,966 of NW_028301539.1, forward strand.
TCGTGACTTCAGAAGGTACCGCTTTTCGCATGCTCTATCAAGCCGAAAGTGTAATCTTTTGCGAATCCACAGCTGGAGAAGACAGTTACTTTTAAAAAACTCTAGACAAAGTCATTGTGTAAAAAGAAGAGCAAGCAACAAATCCATTTGAGTAAAACAAAAAATGTTCACCCTGTTCGACTGGCAAGTTAAATTGTTTACACGCGGGTTTAGCGACGTTTCGCGTCCCACACGATAATAAAGGACTCAAATTCTGAGTTTGTCTGTCTCGATGAGGAAGTGATAGTTTATATCACTGAGTTTCGCTTTCAATGCTCACCGTGGAAATAATTTTTTAAATGTTTGTCCCATCGACGACAGATGAAATAGGCACTTTGTGATTTGCTTTTTTTTAGAAATCGTGAGTGTAAGACTGATAACGGATTGGCACAGTTATGTGTTTATAACATTGGACTGAAAGCTATGCTGTTCGTTCGTTAAAAGTCCTTAGATGTAAACCGTTAGACAACCGTTAAACGTCCTTAGATGTAGGCCGTTAGACAACGGTTAAACGGCTTCAGTCATCTGTTAGAACAACCATTAGAACGTGTTCTTCATCCGTTAGGCATACTTAGTTAGCCCTTAGAACATTAGGAGAGAGCGTTACAACGCTTTGATCATCTGTTAGGCACAATTAGATAACCATTAGAATGTGAGGACAGAACGTTAGAATGTTGTGAAAGCCATTAACTATCCATTAGCTATCTGTCCGCTAGCGACTGTTTAACGGATAAGCGTTAAGGTACGTTTTCCCGTTCACGGTCACAAATATCAAGTGCCATGAGAAATACATTATCCCAAACCTCAGTCCATTTTCAGTAACTGGTTTAATTTTCATATCAATCTGATATGGGGAATACAATGGAACCCTGCTCTACGGACATCCGCTTAGTATGGACAGTTTCGTTTTCCCCGACGAAAAGCTCATATATTTTTTCTAAAATTAACCCGCTTATTACGGACACTTTTCTGTGTCCCAAGCGACAAACTTATACATCGTCAACCCCGCTTTACGGACACCGTTTGTATCTGTGCATTGTCTATTGTCATTGTCATGATTATGTGCTAATTAGAGATTTTGTACCCTGGTCAAATTATGACAGATTTTGGCGGGTTAATACAATTTTATTACTAAATGAAACAGTAGCAAAATAGCATGATGCATTTGACCAGTTCTTTCTTCCGGTGCATTACCCAGTCTGCAGTCCTTATATAAAGTTTTCTGCCTGATACGCTTACACAAAAGTTTCACTTTCTTGGTCTTTTGCTACACTCCTTGCTTGTAGCCTTCTTCCTCTTTGATGTCTTATGCTTGCCACTATCACCATCGGCCTCCGTTCATATTGCTGGGTTGTTGCCAACGTCTATTAATTGTTCAAGTAAATCCACGTGCTTCCTAGGACAGTCAAAAATATAAACACACGGTATTTCCATACCAAGGCCTCCACCCCGATTAACTGCTTTTCCACATACTTCAACTGATCCTCGATTAGTAGGCTTTGAAATAAAATGGGTGACTATACCAGTGCAGTTTTTGGTGTTTGCGAGGTGATATGGAATGTGGCCGATAACTCAACTTTCAGTTAGCACAGTGACCGCGTTTTTGTCCTCACCATTTCCTGGCTCTGGTTGCAAAGGCAAAATGTAACCGAGAGTGATACAGTTAATGATTTGTAATTTACAGTACAATTAAAACGTTTTGTTGCCATACAAGTGTCGGCCTTAGTGTTTGTATCGATAAAACACGTGTCCCTGACTTTTTTCCGAGGACCCCGGTTAATACGGACACCCCTTTAATACGGACATTTTGGCATGTCCCCTTGGTGTCCGTATTAACGGGGTTCCACTGTACTGTTAAAAGCTGATTGAAAAGGCTTGGTATGGTCCAGAAAAACTGTACCAAGACATCTTTAGCATTTGGCAACAGATATTGGTTTTCTTAGGTTGGTCAGTCTTCATGTTCACAAACTTTTTTTTTGATTAAGTTTTCTTTAAACAGCCTGTACAAATGACTATAAAATGTTGTAGCTTACTTATTCTGTACCACTTCCTCGGGATCTTGGGCTGCTGCATTAGGTAAGGGTGGTTTCTTATTGGTTTTCTGTATGTGGGGTAGCACCGGGTAACATTTGTATTCTTAGAACAAATAGTTCTAATTTGCAAGGATACAGATTTATGTATTTGGATGTCAGCATATGTTTAAATCAGATGAGTGATTGGCGCATTCTTGATTAAGTTTTCACATTGAATGTCTTGGGTTAGTGTAATTAGAAAAGGAAGATTCTTTGACTTTGGTGAGAATTGAACCCACGAGCTCTGGTTTAGGTCACCATTGCTTAAAAAAATTCGGAAACGGGCTATTTCAATGCTAAATTGGGCCAATTTCAATCATGTTATCTGGCAGGTTGTGCAAGATGGTATCTTTCTACCTGACCCCCATACCTGCCAGATATTGCTTTATTTGTCCATGAAAAGTTATGGAAGTTTTAAGAAAAGAATGAATTTATTACTTAGAAGGGGAGGTAAGAGAGAATGCTTGTGCACAGCACAGGCATCTAATATCTGTTTAGGGGTTAATTATTTAAAGGTTTTACTTTTGGTGCAATTCTCCTCTATTTTGGAATTTCTTTTTATCATTTAAGTTAAACTTTCTAAAATAAGTAAGAAGCTACTCATTCATACGTGTATGCTACATATAATATGTATTGTACCTCTAAATGACCAATATGCTGATAGCCTGTGCTGTAACTATGTAACTTAGGAATTAACCCCTTTGAAGATTTTAAAACAGTGCCAGTAGAAGAAGTATGGCTAAATTATTTAATTTTATATTGTATGATATCAATGTTTCTTTGCTGTGTTTTTTCACCCAGGTGAAAGTGTACCAGTCACAAAGACTCCATTACCACATGTAAAAAGATTATCAAGCAATCCATTGGAACAAAGAGAAGAACAATATAAACCTGATCAACACAAGCGACACACCCTTTTTAATGGCACAACAGTAATACAAACCCGTTATTATGGTCATGCTAGAGTCCTGGCAGTGGTTGCTAGAACAGGTAACTACCTGCTGGAGTAGAAGTCTATGGTTGTTGTTTTTAGGGAAGGTTCACAGAAGGTAAACTATTATGATGTTAGGGAGCTGCCAGTGATAGAACACTAAAGCCCTAACACAGTAAAGCATTGTGGTGTAAACTTTCATGTATGCACTTTAAAGTGCAAGCTAAATTTAAACAAAACACATGCATTTTTAAAACCCCACAAAACCAAAACAAGACAGCATTGCATCACTGAAGTAGTCCCAGGTTTTGCTATCTTGGATTAAAGAGCATTTATTTATTATATGGCTTATATTTGCAGCCAATATAATGCGCACTCTGATTGGCTAATTCTAGGGCATTATTCTTCTGTAATGTCCACAGGTTAATTATGAGCCTGCAAAAACAAAGCAAAAAGCCATATAATAAACATCTTATTAACGTGTCAGTATACCTCAAATGACCATTTCACGTTAGTGCATTTTCTTATGGAGGTTTTGAAAATAACCCCTAATAAAGTATGTGTATACAAAGTTATTTCCTACAAGCTTGATAAATTAGGAATTTAATTGTTTTTTATTTTGCTGAAAATATAAAAGGTTTAGATGTGTTTCATAATGAAGTAATTTTTACCCTTTTGCCTTTATCATATTTGTTTACATGCCTTGATTATTGTGGCAATGTGATTTTATTTTCCTCCTATACCATTCTAAAGTTTACCATTGGAATGCTTGGGGCATGCTTTGACAATTTGGTTTGTTCTAAGCGATCGATAAGTCATAACTCATGAAGTGTTAGATTCAAGATGATGGAAGCGTGATTGCGTGAAGGATAATAACCCGGTCAACTCTGGTCGTTCTATTGAGTAATATTCACGTGACAGAGGGTGAATTCATTAACGATGACAGGAATTTGGCAACGCTCTGTTGGCGATAATTACAAATTCAAAATTGGTATTCCTCTGGATCTCTAAAACCAAAAGAGCTTATCATCCTGAATTTTTTGAGAAAGAAAGACCAGAAAATTTCTAGCCAGCCATTAAAACAATTAGAATTTTCACATTTCTTAGAGAAACTGAGGTATACTGATACCTTAACCTCGAATGTTCAGTATTTACGGGAAAATCTCAAACCTCAGCCTTGGTGTATTGACCTTGTCATCGCTCACCAATATGGCAAGGTCTTGATTTGACATTTTCCTGTAAAGACTGAACATTCTAGGTTAATAAGTATGGTGGAACCCCATTAATATGGTCACCAATGGGCCAACTTGGCCAACTTGGCCATATTAACAGGGTGGCTGTATTAGCGGGTGGGGTCAAACCTCATGACTGGTCTAAATTGAATGTCGACATCTTCACAGATATATCATAATTGCACTTCTAACGAACTGTTCTTTAATAAACATCCAGAATGCAGATATAATTAAAAACAAATTGAAACTTGAATCAGTGTATACAATATTAACAAAGAAGAGATGAACACAACTGGTTTGAGTGGCTATATAAATGGGGTAAAATTATAAAGGATTACACAGGTTGGGATTTCAGAATGTGGCCGTTGGCCGTATCAATGAGGTGGCTTCATTAATGGAGTTTTCTTATGAGAAAATGTATTGGTGTTTCAAAAAAGTGGCCGTTGGTTGAAGACGACAGCAGAGGTGGTGGCGACAGCGGTGACGACAATGACGACAATGATGATGAGGAAGAAGAAGAAGATAACGAATTTGAAAAGGCAGATAACTTCTCCACTGTACTACACTGACAACTATACCATTTGTGGAGAAGATGTTGAATAAATCGGTTTTTGTACAGAAGCGCTGGGTAGTAAAAACAGCAGGCTCAAGTACGTTCCTACCACAAACCTCATTTATTATTGTATTTTTATCTTTCTACGTTTTGCGTACTCAAAAGACTACAATACTTCACCTAACCCTAAGCCCACAAGTACGCATTGCAGACCTAGTTTTTAGGGCTAGTAGAACCAGAGGTGATCTGTTCAGGCTATTGACTGTTTGTTTTAGTAAATTTTACAACCAGGAAACTCTTTAAGTCGTACTATAATATTATTTTATGGAACTTTCAGATTGTTACTATTTTCTTTTATGTGATATTTTATTTTGTAGGATTTTCCACAACTAAGGGTGGCTTAATTCGTTCCATCCTTAGTCCAAAACCTGTAGGCTTTAGGTTCTTCAGGGACTCCATTCGGTTTATTGGTCTTTTGGCAATTCTTGGTAAGACATAACTAGGCATATGACAATTATTGTTCATGATTCTTTTTATGCTCTACATGAACATACATTACTATGTTATCACATGCATATCACACACATCTATGGCCCAGTGCCTGGGCCATGTCACCAGCCCAGCCCAGCCTTGACGGAGCCCCCCCCTAGGTTAATAGCCGCTGGCTAGGCCTCTTCCCTGAATCCAGGCAGAAACCCAGGGGGCATGGTTTTGCAAAACTGCCCAGTTCTCTCTCTCTCTCTCTCTCTCTCTCTCTCTATCTTAAACTGGCACTTTTATAAGAGGAGTAACTTGATAAGAGTATTGCAAGAACTAATCAAACTATTAATTTTTTTTGGCATGTAAATTAATGACTTTATTCATGTGTTAACTTGAAACAGCCATAGTTGGATTCTCATACAGTGTGGTCACCTTCGTAAAACAAGGGGTAAGTGGTTTAATATAGTACCATACTTGTTATGTAGTTATGTGCAATAGATGTGTAGTTTGGGTATTGTGTAAATGTAGCACTGAAGTAGGTGTGCTACCTCAAGGCCTCTAAAGCGTGGGACCTGGGAAGATGTGACACATGATCCTTGAAGTTAGCACGCTCTAACAGACTCAAAGATGTCTGCTTTTAAACAGCAATGAGTTGGCGAGGCAGTCGAGAGACATCTGAAGGAAGACAAACTCCTCCTCTGTTCCCTCTATCCCCCAGACACCTTGCCCATACTGAAGCATAAATTTCAAAGTTAGGGTTGGCTTCATCAGTCACTTTAGTAATGACATGCTCTGACGATTTGATGGACTTTCAACCAGAAAGTATTGACATCAGTTGTAAAAATTATGCTTTTAACAAAGTGTACATTATAATAAATAAATCTTTTCCACAAACATACTCTCTCTTAAGCTTGAGCAAAGAGCAGCTTCATTAAAAGCAGTGAGCTGCTTTTAATGTAGAGGAAGCTTCTCTAAAGGCCAGGCTGGGAAGCTGGCCCAAGGACTTGCTTAACTGCTGGTGGGTTGCTAGCAGCTAGGCGGCAAAAGCAGTGCAGAGGGGAGGTAGAATTTTTGTGACACCGTCGCGTAGCTAGACTGAGCACTTTGCTCAGTAAAACTATTGTTGAACATTACTTAAGGGTTCTTTGTAATCAGAGGGTACCCTGCTGGAGAGGCTCATGCATGTCATGTGTATGCGTGATTGGTCAATCTCCGAGCCAGGGTGTCAGTCAAGGGACTTGTGGCCACTTGGACTGTATTAAGTCAACTGCGGGCATGTTTTTCCAATTCCAGTCAGAAATAACATATTAAAGGTTTGATTACAACTGAAGTGCAAGTTTAGTGTTGGAAATTGGAACAAACTGGCAAGAAACTTTATCACTTTGCTTGTTTTATAGTTATACAAAATGTTTGTGAAATAACTATAAGCTAAATACAGAAAATGTGGAAATATGTTAACCACTACTACATCTGTTACATTTTCCTTAGTTTTACTTCTGTTAGATTAGTGCTAATTCTAATGCTAGAATGCTAATAGAGGAAATCACTTTTGAGTGGCAAGCAACTATACTAGAAGGATAGGATCCTTTTGTATCAAAAGGTCATTAATTTTACTGATCATGGCGAGGGACTGGATTCGTAAAGTAAACTGATTGTTCCTAAAGCAGCCACCTTGCCTACATAAATAACTTTGCTTGTTTTTCTTATACCTTTCTGAATAATTTACCAAGCAGCTTTGACTTGATTATGAAAAATGTGGAGTCATTGAGCAATTATGGTTATGGTTATAATTATTGAGTTATTTTTTTGTAAAAAAAATACCTCTTAGTCAGCACGCCAGGTGTGTTATGGACTGGTCAATGGATGAGTGAGTGAGTGAGTGAGTGAGTGAGAGATGTATGCATGTCACACCAATCAGATTGGATCTACTATAAACAGCCAATCAAATTTCTTGTTGTAAAGGTAAATGGTATGTGAGAAGATTTGATCCCGGTAGAATTCAGAACAGCCATATTTGTTCTTCTATAAAAGAGGAGGAAGGATTCATAAATTGGGTTTACTTCGACATTTTCTGTGGGTTAGGCTGAGGATTTTAGCTGTGAACGAGATGAGCCTTGAGGTTTGAAACAGTTCGTGAGTTAGTAGCATGCAAATGGAACGAGATATTTTTATTTTTAGTTACAAAGGTAACTTCATACTTCTGTTTTTCAAAAGGAGTAAATTCAATTAGAAGTCACGAATCGTTGCTTCTAGTTCTTAGGACATGTTTTAAGGAGATGAGACTATTTACATTTGAAACAGTTCTAACGTTTACAATAGTAAGTGCAGGTAATGATTGTTTTGTTCTTGTTGCATGCAAATATAATGGATCTTTTTATTTTTTAGTTACAAAGTGTAATTTGACACTCTTGTTTTTCACAAGGGAGTAAATTCAATTAGAGCGGACGAATTGTCACCACTTTTTCCCACGAGATGTTTGCTATCTTAAGTAACAAATGGTAACTCAACACTTTTGTTTTTTACATGGGAGTAAATTCAATTAGAGCTAACAAGTTATCAACTATTGTTTCCAGGATATTAAACAAAAAAGAACCTTTCTTTTCTGGACGGTTTTTACGTCTCTGCAGTAGCAGTTTAATAGTTTTATTTGATGACATTCATTTCAGTCCAATCTTTTTAAAGGTAAAAAGTATGAAAACTATTCAAATGTTCTTTGAAGACTGCGTGGCACCAAGTTAAAGTGCAGTTTAATCAAATCAGACTTTTAACTTGTCAGAGAGGTTTTTTTCTCTTTCTTTTTATTTTCGGCGAAGTTGTGTTGTGTTGTGTAAAAAGGGTAAACTTACGACTCGTATAAAATGCGAAAAAGTCTCTTAATTAACTTGAGTATTTTTGAGCAAAAATTCCTCTTGGGGATTGGAAGGGCCATGTGATCGGTGAGTGAGGGAGTTATGCATGTGCGTGTGTCACACCAATCATAGTGTGGGTTGTATCAAAGAACAAATCAAATTGCCTGTTAGACAATAAGATGGTATCTACATTAATCTGGAGACGTGTCAGATTACTGTAGTTTGTTCAGTCAAACATTTTATAGCTTACTATTTAGCTATCTTACCATGACCGTTGTAACATCACAACCAAAAAAACCTGTCAAATCAACCAAATCATTACTGTACCATGAATGCTTCTATCTCCAACACTTCACACAAATAATAACTCTTGCATGCCTTGCCTATGTTTATTTTAAACCATGGTAAATGCATTCTGGACCAACCTTCATTGAAATTAAACACTCAAATTAGAAAAAGAATTTATCTTTTAAATATAAGGCATATTTTAACAGACATCGAGCATTTTCAGTGCAATTGTAATAATTATTACAATCTGTTTTGCATTTATACAGCATCCCTTTACAAAGATGCATTACGCACAGTACATACATGTAATGCCATACTGCACGAAGGAAGCTTAAGCCTGGTTCTCATATCCTGCCGACTACCTGTGATGTAGTCGCCGGTTGTAACTGACAACTTTCGGCGATGTGTTTCAGTGGGTCGCAGCACATCTGCGATGGATCACTGATGTACTCAGGGCTCAAAGTTTATTTTTGGCTTTGGGAGCACTTGTGTGAGCAGGTGTAAATTTTTAGGTGCACTGCCAAACTGTTTAGGCGCACAGCTTCAAATACTTGTAGCACCTACTGGAAAAGAATACTTAACGCTCCAAAAAGAGTGATTCGGGCTTCATGTTGCAATATGGGCCCATTCTAGCAGTATTGAACACAACAAAAACAAATAAACAAATGAACCCCAAGGGTCAATCCTCAGCCCATTATTGTTTACCATTTACATCAATGATCTGCCCAGCGTCCTTAAGAACAGCAGCGTTACCTTGTTCGCTGATGATACTGCCCTATACTGCTCTTCAGAATCAGCTTATAGATTACAGACCTTACTGAATCATGATTTGGACAGACCAGCACAATGGCTTTTCGAGCATAAACTGACTGTAAATGTCTGGAAATCTAAATTTATGCTCATCAGTGGTAATAAGAAGCTGAATTCATTTAATGATGTCACTTTGTCAATCATGGATAGGAAGTTGATAGAATGAGTTCTTATCAGTATCTGGGTGTCATCATGAATGAGAATCTGACTTGGTCAGACCATGTAGAACACCTCTGTACCAAAGTGTCGGAAAGATTGGGTTTATTACGAAGAATTAAGTGTTTTCTTCCGAGGAACATCAGGGAACTTTTTGTTAAGACGACCATAATACCGTTATTAGACTATGCAGATGTTACATGGGGAGACAAAAACAATGTAATCCTGATGAATAAAATCCAAGTACTGCAAAACACAGCTGCGAGGATTGTTCTTGACAAGTCAATGCATTCATCTGCTACAGAGGCACTTGTACAGCTCGGCTGGGAGAACATGAAGAGAAGAAGTTTTCATTGCATGATTTAAATTATTTTTAAGGCCTTAAATGGTTTAATTGACTGGGATTTTAATTTTTTAGTTTTAAAGATATTCATGGGTATAATACGAGAAGTAAAGACAACATTTGTAAGCCTCCATCCCGTCGCTCCTGGGGACAAAAGTGTTTTATTTACAATGCTGTTAATGAATGGAACACTTTACCCGATGAAGTTAGGAACAGTATCAGTATTTTTAATTTTAAAAGTCGAACTAGGGGTATTTCTTAATTTTTAATTATCATTTTTTTTTACTGTTTTCTATATTTCTATTAGTACAATGGTTAAATGTTATTATTATTTTTAATCTACTATTTCTTTAGCTTTTGCAATTTTATTTTTGCAGGGCCCCACTGAAAACCACATGTATGTGAAGTGGGCTCCCTGCTGAAAGATCTTTATTATTATTATTACTATTATAATGAAAGAATCAGGATATTTCACACAAGAGTTAAGCTTAGATATTAACTACTGATGTCGCCTCATTGGGTATCCTCACTATCCAATTGCTTGTTGTTTGCCTCACCTTTGAAATTCTGTTCACAAAGATTCTTGATTTTTTCAACATCTGGGTATTCGTGAGAACTAGCACGAACTTTGCTCATTTGGCTAGCTTTCAAGCCATAGAATTTGTGGACCGCCCTGTTCTGAAAACGCTGGACATTTTTGTATGTCAGACAAGCGAAAACAAAGCTTTCTTTACAAAACGCAGCATTCTATACCTGTTGTTCGCGAAGAATGAGGACACGATTTAATTCTTTATCCCCAGTTTCCACGCTTCCGCTAAGACCGCCTGGCACTATGACCCCCATTTGGCAACCAAGAAAAAGAAAGGTCTGCATTTTCTGACTTGGGCTAGCTTTATGGAAGCCTCAGTAAAAACAGAAAGCAATAGCTTTAAGACATTTATGAGCTTCATTCCTTTATTTGCATACGTCAGTGGAGTTGTTTACAACACAGAACGTGGGGAAAAATGAACGTTCAAGTGCGGAGAATCCTTTGGGAAATTAGGGTTTAAGATAACGAATAGAACACACACCGATGAAAGGAAAATGGTGCAACTTTATTATTTGGTTCCTGGTTGTGTTATAGCTATGTTTACATTTATATTTAGCAATTGGAGTATGTTAGTATGGTCAGTTGAGTAAGCACTAGAGAAGTCGCACTGTACTTTGGCTTTTTTGGTGTGGTGGTGCGACCACACATGATTTTTTAGACACACAACCAAAAGTCTAGTTGCATATGCGACCAGTTGGTTGTTAATTTTGAGCCCTGGAACTCAAATTTGCACAAATTGGCGCAATTTTCGACCATTTCACCTGTAAATATCCTGGCCTGATCAGTCGATGAAACTGATAATCGATAACAATCGATAGCAATCAATAACAATTGATATCGGAAATCAATGACCAATCAATGAACAAAAATTTTTTGTTTTTTGATTGTCATCGACTGCCATGGATTGCCATTGATTGTCATTGAATGTCATCGATTACTATCGATTGCCATTGATTGTCATTGATTATTATCGATTCCTGTTGATTGTCATCGACTAGCAACTTCATTGACTTCCATATTTTTTGGGTGGGTATATAAAATACATATCATATCTAGACTTGCCAAAGAAGTTACTAACACAATAAGTGCTACGCTAGTTACTTCTACTCGAACCTAGCTGGGAACTTAGGTAGGTCAGGAGAGTAAAATGAGGAAAGATGGTTGATGCTGAATGCATAGGGTGTTAACACGTTAAATAAACACCCAGCAGGAAATGACAGCTGCATATTACGGCTTTATGTCATCGTTGTAAGTTAAAACCCCAGGATAAAATGTAATGAATGCTCGGCTGCCATTTCCCTTGTGAACAACAGCAACAATACTTTATTGATCTTCATAACAGAACCAAATGCAAAACTATACTTCTTTACAAAATGTGAAAGGTGACTGCAATAAAAATGTTCCCACTCATGTAATGGATACGTTGCTCCTTTGTTAACAGTTCACTGTTCCCTTGATATAAAAATGAAACAAGATTCACATGTGCAAACATTTAACTTAGAAATAAGAGCCTCAAAACATGGGTCAGTAAAGTTAATAAATAAATTGATCTTAAAATACACATCACGATGATGGCCCATATTGAGGCAACTACATACATGTAGATCACTATATCAAGGCATGAACCGAGTATTTCCAGAAGGAAGATGAGGTGAGTTAACAGAGTAAAACTTTTCCCATTTTTCATCCTCAAAGAATGGACACCATCGGACTGCATTTTTCTGAAATCGTTCATGGTACTGTTTGATGGTCGAATGACCACCCGTACAGTGTGAGTGCTCTCCGATAGTTGTACCTTTGAGGGAACCACTTTCCATCACATGGCAATCGATGGCAATCTATAGCAATCGATAGCAATTAGAGGACTTGAGCTTGTGATTATTGATTGGTCATCGAATGGCCGATAACAATCAATAACAACTCATTGTCATCAATTGATATTGATTGATTGGATTTCTGATTATTGATTGTTATCAACTGATCAGGCTGGGTAAAATTAATATGGATTGAATTGTCTTACTGGAGTACGTTGCATCTGCAGATGATGTTCACATAAAATATTTTCATCGCCAACAACCGCTGACAACTGCTGGCTTGCCTGTGAAGTTGAACTCAGCTCAACTTTGCAGGCAAGCCACAGTCAATGCCTGGGATAGATTATGATTCAGCAATAAATGTTCACATATGCCGTAACAGTGTCCCAGGCCATCCCAGGTATGTCAGTGGTGTTTGAGAACCAGGCTTTAGGTAGTGATGGACGTAGACTATTTTTAACTAACCAGAAGTGGAGAGCACTCACAAGGAAGTAAAAGATTTGGGTGATTTACCTGATTAAAATCAGGTTTTTACCATTAAATATTTAAAATTGATATTAAAATACTGGCTGTTGGTTAAATTTTTTTACTTTCTTAATCATTCATGGAACTCTAAGGCTACATTATAGTGTATGTTGTTCTCACAATTGCTTCAGAAGTTTAGACTCAAGTGCAACCAAATAACAGGTTAAACATCTGGTTTGTGGTGGATTATTTGCCATTCATAGTTCTTCTTTGTTGGGCTTAAGGTTTAGATGTACCATGAATGGAACAAAGCTTAACACACCTTTCAATGGAACTCGTAATATTTTCACAGGCACTTGCTTTCTTTCAAATAGAGTCCTAAAGTGACGACGTCACAAAAATAAAATTTTTGAAATTATGGGATATGCTGTCATATTCTTATAGAGGATCCCAAAAGATGCCCTCATCCCAAAAATTAGCTCTGAATTGCAATTCCCGACAGAGATATAAGGGATCAAAGTTTGATAGCATCCCATACAAACCCTTCAAAATTTGTTTCAGTTCCTTCAGTTTAGAACTGACTCAAAATTAGAGAGATTTATATGGGGCAGTAACAAATTTTCATCCTTTATATTTCGGCTGGGAATTACAATTAAGAGGTAATTTTTGGCAAAGACCCTTTTCTAAGGATGCTCTATTCGAAAATGGTGCCAAATCCTATAATGTGTCAATTTTCTTTTTTCCAATGCCCATAATTCACTCTGTTTGCGCCCCAAATTTTGCATAAACTATTGTTGTGAAATGCTCGTAGGAATATGCAGACCTCCCAAGTGTATTTCACAACAATAGTTTAAGCAAAATTTGGGGAGCAAACAGAGTGAATTATGGGCAATTAGAAAATAGAGAATGTGTTTTACTTACAATAAATTATGGAATAACAACATTTTAATATCTTAAAGTATACGATTGTTTATGTCACAATAATAATGAATTCAATAATTGAATTACTGACATTTTTCTCCAGGTGTTTTATGAATGTGCTCATGTCTCCTGTTTGACATAAAATTGCCATTCCTAATCTCTCTACTAATAGAACTTTACTTAACACAGTATAATATGGCTGTAGTGTATTTTGAACTTGGAAACAAATGCCATATAAATCTAAAACAGATTGTAAATAAACAATTGTCCGTGGAAACATGTTTTGAAAATTTAAGAATGTTTTCTTTTTATCTGAGTATCTCTGGAATTTTTCTGCTTTCTCAAATTTTTGGAGAAATCGGACACAATTTGTAAAAACATGCCCAGAATGCTCTAACTCCTTTGACTACTCACCCAGTAAGGAGATTGGCTTATCTCACATTTTTCTGACAGATCCCTTTCCAGCAGGGTTCCTTCTCAACAGAGATGCTGTACTCACCAGGAATGTTTAACAACTGTTCAAAGTGGCCAGAGATACACTCAAAGTGAATGTAACTCATGTCTAGTGAAGTGAAGCAAAAAGAGACACTCAATCCTTACCCAGCTGCTTTGGATGACTAGTCCATGGACCATGTCACCACATCAGTGGCCTGTTGACATTAACCCCCTTTAAGTTAAAACTACCAACTGGGCTTGGATGCTGTCTTCAGCTGATTCCAAGCAAAACCCTAGTGAGCATGTTCTTGCAAAAGTGCTTAGATTGTTAATTAATAGCTTTTTGTTTCCACATGTCTACTTTAGATGTCTGCCGGTCACATCCTGCTGAAAGCGTTAGACATTATTACTATTGCTGTTCCACCTGCTCTTCCCGCAGCAATGTCAGTAGGGATTGTTTATGCCCTTCAGAGGCTAAAGAAGAGACAGATATACTGTATAAATCCATCAAGGTATAAACAAACAACTGGTGCACATTTTATGAACCCCAGATTGCCATAGAAATTTTCCTAGAGCGCTATACTTCTACACGTTTATCATCGATCACGTTAGCGCAACTACATAATTATTTTACTTTCTTTCAGTATGTTATTATGTTAGTGTGACTGCATATTTTACTTTTTTCTTTCAGTACATTAGTACGACTGCATAACTATATTACTTACTTTCTATCAGTACATTAGTTCGTTAGTATGACCACATACCTTAATTTATTTACTGACTTTTCTTCAGGACATTAGTACAAAAGCCTATTTTACTTAGTTTCAGTAGATCAGTATGTTAGTGTGACTGCATATTTTAGTGCATTAGCACATTAGTAGGACTGCATATTTAATCAGCTTTCCTTCAGTACGTTAGTATGTTAGTGCTACCACATATTTTATTGACTTACTTTCAGTGTGTTAGTACGTTAGTACAATCGCATATCTTACTAGTCTCACTTTCTTCAGTGCATTAGTATTTCAGTGTGACTGCATATCTTACTTTCTTTCAGTGCATTAGTATGTTAGTACAACCGCATATTTTACTAGCTTTCCTTCAACGTGTTAGTACATTGGTATAACCACATATTTTACTTTCTTTCAGTGCATTAGCACGTTAAAAGGATTGCATATTTTACTAGCTTTCCATCAGTACGTTAGTGCGACCGCGTATTTACTTACTTTCTTTCAGTGTATAAGTATGATCAACAGTAACTAATGTGTGAGCCTGCAAGCTGGGGCCACGAACCGCAAGCCTATTTTTTGAGCCACTGCGTCTTTATTCTGTTCTTTTGAGTTTTTGATTTTACGTAAACATTTTACTCAGTACAGTGGAAACCCACCCTACGGTCACCTTGTTAATACTGTCAGCTTGTTATTACAGCCTCCTTTTTTTGTCCCAGCGAAATGCCGATACATTTTTTTATAAGAAAACCCCATTAATGTGGCCACCCTGCTAATATGGTTAGCAGCCACCTTCTGAAATCTTAACCTGTGTAATCCTTTATAATCTTACTCTGTTTATACGGCCACTCAAACCAGTTATGTTCATCTTTCCATTGTTAATAGTGCATGCACTGATTGAGGTTTCATTTTTTTTTAAAAAAATCCATCTGTATTCTGATGCTTATTAAAGAAAAGTTGTTTAGAAGTGTAATATTGCGATACATATGTTAAGACGTCACTCAATTTTTGGTTTATAGTTTCAGATATGAACAAAATTTTGAGTTTCCCTTGTTAATTTTCATATCTAAATGTTGATTATGTAAAATTAACTGATATCCAAATGACAGGGAAACATTCAAGTGAGGCAAATTTTAGGTAATTATCAAGATGATATATTAACAACATACATGTAAATCAAGCACTGCCACAAAAAATTCACATATTTAATTTTTGACTGCTGGTTGTCCGTTGTTTTCTCCCTTAATTTTCTTAAATAGGTAGTTCCCAGGTAAAATCAAACAACTACATGAATGACCACTTTCTTTGAGCTGGTTTATATATAAGCCTATTTACACACATACAGTGCATGCTTAGCTCGTGGCGGTGAAACACTTGCAACTGTTTGAATGAGTGAGTGACAAACCCAGCAACATGTGAATGGACCTTTTTTATTTCTAAGCATTGTTTTCAGGACAAGGACAAGGACAAAGACAAAAAATGTCAGCTTAGCTTACATGTATGTAAGATTAAAGCAACACTAAGAGAATGTTTACTAATGCATGTCATATGATGGCACTATATGATCACATGGATCCGTTTAGTTCAACGTTTGCTTGAATCCCGGTAATCCCACTGGAATATAAAACCCTTATGTAGCTTCAACTGGCTGTAACCTGAAACTTCACCCTGTGAAAGTCACTACAGTTTACTGCACTGAAAAAATCACAACTCTTTGCAAACTAATTAAAGATTAGCAAAAGTTTACCTTGCTTGCAGGTACCAAAATCTGGTAATTCAAAAGCAAAATGTGAAAGATCTGAATCCTAAAAATGTCTGTGCAATTTAAGCTTACTTCATTGAAACACACTATTAAAGCTTATGTGGTAGAAACAAAAAAATAGGGAAAACTCTCCATCATCCTCACTTGCCATGCTAAACGTAGACCGCTGTAATAGATACCATATTAGGGCATTATGCTAGTTTTATTTTTTTGGTGGGAATCTTTTGGGGCTTGCAAAGAGAGGCTTGCAGCTTGGGTTCATTAGGTTCATTAGGGCTCGGGCTCACAGAGTCACAAAATATTTCCTTCAGTATGTTAGTACATTAGTACGAATGCATACTTTACTAACTTTCCTTCAGTATGTTAGTACGTAGAAATGTAAATGTTTGTTATGAAGAAATTTGTGATCGTAGAGTAGTAGAGTCGTGGGATTGATTATGTAGCAATGTCTGATCGTAGAACCATAAAGCTAATTATCTAGAAATGTTTGATGGTAGAGCTATGTAGAGCCGTAGAGTTCATTATCTAGAAATATTTGATCGTAGAGCCACAGAGCTGTAGAGCCATAGAGCATAGAGCCATAGAGTTCATTATTTATAAATGTGTGATCGTAGAGCCAGAGAGCCATAGAGCTGTAGAGCTGTAGAGTTCATTATTTGAAGGCTTTTGGGCAAAGAGGGCATATATAGCATTTTGGGCCGATTTTTATTTTTTTGCAGGATCGAGCTAATTTATGGCAGACTGACTTGTTTTGACATGAAAAGCATTGTTGCATAATTGTTTTTGTTGATTTGCGCTTCGTTTTTGAAGTGCAAATCAGAAATGTGTGATCATAGAGCCGTAGAGCTGTGGAGTTCATTATTTAGAAATGTGTGATCGTAGAGGCATAGAAGTGTAAAGGCATAGAGCCGTAGAGTTCATTATCAAGATATATTGATTGTAGAGCTGCAGAGCCATAGAGTTCATTATCTGGAAATCTGTGATCATAGAGCTACAGAGGTGTAGAGTTCATCATCAAGATATGTGTGTTCGTATAGCCATAGACTTCATTATGTAGAAATGATTGTTAACAAACCAGTTCAGGCGTGGAGCTGAATAAAACTACTGCAACAGACCAAAATCTTTGATAACCACAGTAATATGCCACCGTTTTATATGTACATACAAGAGAAGTACAAAGTGATTGATGATAAATGCAAACAGGTGTAGCACTCTGCAAAAGCCTCTATGCCTATTTGAGCTTCATAAAATGGGCTGGGTATATAAACAAAGTGAACAGTTTTTTGACACAGTGAAAACCCTCATAGTATAAACTGCAGATCAAAACTGTTCAGGCTGAAATTTAAACAATCAAACACCTAATGCAAGAAAATGAGAAATGGAGCAGGTTCTTATTCAAAACAAATTCTATAGCTCAGGAAACTTTGGTGCTCAGTATAGGGCCTGTTGGTGCTATGTTGTTCCAAAACTGGCAGGCTTTCAGGAACGTGGTATGGTTTGGATGTGAACTTCCTCAACAGTTCCAAGGGGTTTCAGCTCTCTGCAGTCCCCTTTATTGTAGTAGTGCTTTTGGGAAGCTCATTTTCACATTTGATTACCTGTAGTAGGAAGTATGGAGTGTACATCTTTACTCATCAAGAGCTTGGGAGGAATGGCTAATGAATCTGATGAGGTGTTTCTGTAGTCTATTTACCCTCATTTAGGTACCTCCTGTTACCAACTTCGCTTTCTGTAACACTCACTTTGCAGTGTGAACACACCTTCCAACAAAACTGGTTGAGTGAGCATATGTGGGACTGCTTGTGACAAATTTGAAATCATATTAAGTGGCTAAATGGGCAAATTCCTGTGAAGAGTTATAGGAGCCATTGCAAGACATATGCAGTCCTTTTTAGGAAATACATTGTCTTGTGAAAACGGCTTTCATCTTAATGAACACTGCTGAGCTAGTCGTGGTGGGCATTTTTTCTTGTTAACTATTATCTAATGAATATTAAAAGAATAAAACTATGACGGTTTGAAGTCATCTTGACTCCATTATCAAGTAGAAGTGTTAGCTGTGGTTTCGAGATTAAATACAAATCCTGAAATTTTTTCAGGTCATTTTTTCAGTAGTGTTATGGCTGCATTTGCATCTGTCATTCTTTCATTATTTAATTGCTACTGATGGACATCTACTACCATGGAATTCATATACTTGAGCCAAGTATTACGTCCGAACCCACACACGACTGCTTTCATGTGACTTTGATAGCCCAGTTGGTAGAGCATTGCACCAGTAATGCAAAGGTTGTGAGTTCAAATCCCATTCAGAGCCTGAACTTTTTTCAGGTCGTTTTTCCAGTAGTGTTATGGCTGCATTCGCATCTTTCATTCTTTCATTATTTAATAAAATGCTACTGATGGACATCTATTACCATGGAATTCCTATACTTGAGCCGAGTATTATGTCCACTGAACATATAGGGCCAAACCCACACATGACTGCTCTCATGTGGCTTTGATAGCTCAGTTGGTAGAGCATTGCACCGGTAACGCAAAGGTCGTGGGTTCAAATCCTGTTCAGAGCCTGAAATTTTTTCAGGTCATTTTTCTCGTAGTGTTATGGCTACATTCGCATCTTTCATTCTTTCATTAAGGTGATAGAGTACATTAGAATAATATGCAGGTATCGTTCATTGTTTAATTCAAACAAGTAGGTGGCACAGTTTGGCATGGATGTCTGGGTAGCTCATATCTTCCTGGGCTTGGAAAATTTGCATTCATGTAGGCTGGAAACAGGACCTCCTTTCCGATCTTGCATTTGACTCCACCCTTGTTTCCATTGTGGATTGGTGTCAACATTTACTTACCCCAGAAAGCAAGATGATGATTCTTTCTCTTTCAATCTGTGAGTGGAAGGTTTGCCACAACTGGATGGATCTCTGCATCAAAAACCTCATGTGAATTTAGTCATACAGATACATGTAGTTTAATATCCCATGTGGGTTTGTTTTGGCTTCATGCCTTGAATGAGAGCAATATTCTTAGGGTCTGGCTCGACCCCTTTGTTAGATAGAACATGACCAAAGTAACTCACTGTAGTTGTGCTGAGGTCACATTTCCCTGCATTACACGTGATCCTAACAGATCCTGCTGTTGTTTCAGTGGCAGTGGTCCAAAGCTCTGACATAAGTTTCATGGTGTTGTAAACCCACTGTTTGTACTCAGTAGGAAGTATGGGATTTCTCCTCCTATTTTGGCATAAACTGAGAAACATGCAACTCAAAATTAATGCTTGCTGTCTATGAATATTAGAATAGGTCACCAATCAAACCTTCCAGATAACAAGGATTTTATCTTATGTGTGTTTTTTCCAGTCTTCATGTTTTAAGCATTAATTTGATTTCTGGTGAGTGCAAACGCATACATTGTACATGCAGTTAGTGCAAGTTGCATGCGTTCAAAGCTGTAAACCCTTTTGATGTATAATTTTAATGGAATTTACGCAGTATTTTTTTTGTTTTACCCATTTAGAATCAACATATGTGGAAAACTCAAGCTGTTCTGCTTTGATAAGGTCAGATGGCTTTGACTGGTTTGTGACTTTAAATGTGTTAATTTTGCATTTGTATGTCATAGAGGAAGATTACCATAAGATCTGTTATAGTATGGTAACTCTGGAACCCCATTAATATGATCACTAATGGGCATGTAAATTAATTTTGGCCCTACTAACAAGGTATGACAGTTTTTAAGACTGGTCTATTTTAAGTGACATCTTGACATATATGTACTAAAACTTCTAAACAACTGTTAAATAAACATTTGCAATACAGATATGACTTCAATCAATTCATAAAATATCAACCAGCAAAAGATCAACATAACTGGATTCTAGCAATAAAATGAGGTCCCAATGGTATTAACGGGGTGAAATTTAATCATAACTGATTATATGCAGGTTGAGATTTCAGAAATGTAGCCATTGGCCCTATTAACAGGGAGGCCACATTAACAGGGTTTTCTTTTAAGAAAATGTATGGGCATTTTGCCATGACCAAAAAAGTGGCCATAATAACCAGGTGGCTGTAATATTGAGACTACTGTATAAACAATGCTGGGTTCCACTCCCGTAGGGGGTACTCCCAGAAAAATTGAGTGGAGGTGTGCAGCCCACTTCCCAAAACCCTTACCCTATTTATGACCAAAATCTGTGATATTCCCTACCCTATTTATGATGTGACCAAAAATTTGAAACCCTAGTATGACCTGACCCTTAAATCATAACCCTGTTTCAGACCTGTGTTATAATTGATTCCCTAGTTCAGACCAATGTTAAATTATCATAAACATAATTTGTGAAGGGCTTTTGTTGATTTTCTTTTCGATAATGATGAAAAAGTGGCTTCTTAAAGACATACCCATATTAAGGCTAGAGTGAAAAAACCATTGTAATTGAAATACACGCATCTAAGATATTCGCACTTTTACTAGCGATTTGCTGAAAACAAACGCACATAAACAAGCTAAATATACAGAGCAGGAAACAAAAACGAGATACAAATAAAGCAGGCAAAAGTGACGGAAAAATAATGAAACTTACAAGATTTGTGTGGCAACTATGACAACTACAACATAATGACAATGGCAACTAGAAAACTAACAGCAGTCAAGAAGTTATACCAAACAATAGAAACAACAGCTGAAGAAATGGACACGAAAATATGAAACGTTACATAACCGAAAATAACTGGCGAAACTAATTAGAGTAACAAATATACACAGAATAATTGAAAAACGGAAAACAATGGACAAAAAACGCAAAGGCAAAACAAATTGAGGCACAGTGACTGCACACCAGCCCCAGTGAAGCAATTAATCTAATTGTTCATTAATTAACTGTAGATACGAGCTTGTCCTTAAGGTTACTTCCCACCTTCAGAGGCCAAAAAAATCGTTTTTTCTTTTATTTGACAAAATTTAAGTTCACCATTTTGTTGAGTGTTTCCAAAAGAAAAGCATTAAAAATCTCAAAAAGTGGCTGAGTTATTTAGAAAAAAACGTATTTTCAAATAAAGTTAATAAACTAGGAAGGTGTCATAATCTTTTCAACGAGCAAGAACCCTGGGAAATTCTCACGGCACATTTTCATTTTCATCACGCCCTTGGAAAAATCAAAAGCAGAAAAAAGTCCTTGGGTAAAGAAAACGAAAAAAAGCGGCCCAAAAAATAAACAAAAAGCTCCATATTGTCAGGGAAAGAAAAAAAACCTTGCCGAAAGTGACAAAGGCTCTTGGTTTGGCCAAACACCTTCAACAATCTCAGCATCTGCTGAAGATCAAGCCAACGTCAGTGCAGGCTGCGAACAAGATTCTTCGTCAGAATCTGGTGGAAGTGATAAAGAAAATGAAACCTACCCAAGGGACCTCATTTCAGCAATAAGGGTATTTCTTAAGCTGTCTGTCGATTCCTCAGCGTCGTGTTTTTCAGCAGCACATTTTCTGCCTTTAGCCTTTTTGGCGCGGGTTTTGCCTTTGCCTTTGGAGTCTTTGCCCATTATATTACATCACCGTCCTGAATTGAACTCCACTGAGCAAGATTAAAAAAACATGTTGCAATGCGATGCTTTTCCCGGGAAATCTTGATCTATTGTCATATACGTCCTGTTGTTCCATTGGTTTGCGGTTTTATTAGCCGTGATAATCTCCAGGCGTGGCATGAGTTGTTTACGAACCTTTACAAGCTGAAATCTCACATTTGATTTTTGGAGGAATACATCCACTTTGAGTGAATTTATAGGGTATGCAGATTTGATGGATTTTCGCGAAATTTTGCCAGAACATTCCAGAGATAATGAGAAACCAAAGTGTGTTGGGAAATTTTGATATTTAACACATTTTTCCTGTGGCGTCCATTTACGCAACACGTCTCGCATATTTTTAGCTATTCCAACTTTAGATGTGGATATCTAGACAACCAATCAGAATATCGAAAAAGCCCAACACACTTTTGTTGATTGATGCCTTGTGAATAAGACTGTGCAGCCATTTTGCTCATACTGCGGAATCCGATACCCAATAAATTTGATAGAAGAAGCCTTGGTCGTTTCATGCCTTACCGCCTCCTGACACTTCCTGAAAGAAAACATTGCTGAAATTGTATTTTTTTCGTAAAGTACATTTATTAAGCTTCCTTATGATTTATAATTTGTTGGGGTTTTATTGAAACTGGCACACGTACGATTTTTTCCTGAAAGACACCCGTGAAGGTGGGAAGTAACCTTAGTAAACTGAATTGTAAACAAGCAATAACTGCAATAAAGATTGGTCTTGCAATAAGATCTAGATTTGATTGTTTTCATAGTTCTCTGAAACAAATTCTCTCGAATAGTAATTCCAGTTCGTCACTGACTTGCTGTTCATCATGCTCAAGGAAGCACAGTTTTGAAATCGGTCTAACAAGTGTTGAAGTGTTTGTATGAACTTCCGCAGATCTGACGTATCCATCCCTACGGCAATGAACTTGAACAACTCGGGCCAAAGGCCATTTGACTCAATGAACACTTTCATCCATAACCAGGACCAAATCATTAACTGCAAAACAACGGCAAGGATTACACCATTTCTGCCTCAGTTGAAGAGGTGGTAAATATTCCTTGAGCAAGCATTTCCAAAATATGTCTGACATGTATTGCACCTGTCGCCAACGATGATTACAGTAGGTGTCTTCCTTTGCAAAGACTCCAGGAGGCAAGTTAGGGTTTGCTCAGAGGAGAAGTAAATGGTTTGGCCAAAATAATCTACACCAACAGAGGTGAATGGTGGCTCCTCAGGTGTCAATCTTTCCTTGGGTAAATTAGCCATTAACTCTTCTCCACGGGTTGCACCAAGCTTTCTGCACAGAAAACATTCACTGAGAACTTGATGCACAGCTGGTTGTCCTTTTATAATCCAGTTCAACTGACGTAGACTAGACAACACATGTTCTTGACCAAGGTGACCTGCCTCTCGATGATACTTCTGAATGATCAAGTTTGTAACACGGAGACGATAAGGCAGAATTATCTGATGCTTTGTGATGGCAGCATTTCCTAGCCTTCCTCGAACTCGAAGGATTCCCTCACCATCCAACACGGGATTAAGCTTGCACAAGGACATGGCAATCTTCATCTTTCAAAGTCCTGGTTTGACTTGACGTGAGGGTTCCTGATTTCTGGTCACTCTTTGAAGAGCTTCAATGACTGCCGGGAAGGATAGCTTCTGTAGATGCCTGATAATCTCTCTTTCAGCTACGTGAACTTCATTGACTGACAATTTTGCTTGAGGGGTTTGACTCATGGAGAGACTACTGTTCACTGAAAGGCGACAATGTTTTTGAACAAACCAGTTCTTGAATCTCAGCAACCATCCAAACACCTTTCTCAACTTATCCCAAGAAGAAAATCGGTGAAATAACTTTGTGAGAACATCTTCTGCTGGTTGACTTAATGCTGTCTGAATGTATATCTGAACGTCTTGTTTGAGTTCTGGATCATCAGACAGTTCCATCTGATGGTAATACGAATCTCAATGGCAAAGGTGTTCTTCCTTTGTCAGGAACTCGGGGCCACTCAGCCATCTGCTGTTTTGGATCATCATGTCAACAGTCAGACCTCTGCTGGCACATCAGCAGGATTGAACTCAGAGTTTACGTATCTCCATCGGCTAGGTTCAGAATGTTCACGAATTACTGTCAGGGGGTTGGACACAAACGTGTGAAATCTGGCAGACTCATTTCTAATGTACTGGAGCACTGTAGTAGAATCCATCCAGAATACAGATTGGTGTAACAGTTTTTCATGCTCAGACTTGACAGTCTCATCTAATTGAATGGCCAGAACTGCAGCTGAGAGTTCTAGGCTTGGGACTGTCATTGGCTTGATGTGTGCAAGACGGGACTTCCCAACGAGGAACGAACATTAAGCGTTGTCTGTCAATCCACCATTCTTAGATACAAGACAGCACCAAATGCGAACTGTGGGGCATCAGCAAAATGATGCAACATGGTGAACTTTAACTTCCTGAGGTCTGCAGGTACCTCATAACAGCCAATTGAGAAAGTTTCGGCAGATCTTCTTTCCATTTTTCCCATCTTTGTTCTCACCAACTGGATCATCCCAGTCCAGCCTTTGCTTGCGTAAATTTTGAAGTAGTTTCTTGGCAGGAAGGTTGATTGGCAATAGAAACGCAAGTAGATGGTAGATGGAGCTTGTAAGAGACAGTATCCCTCTACGAGTGTTCAGCTTACTCTTCAGGGCATCGTCAAAAATGAACATATCCCTCTACATGTCCCATCTCAGGCCCAAGGTCCGTTCAACAGGAAGTCTTTCTTTGTCGAAGTCGAGGTCTAGGACTGAGGAAACTCTTGCACTCTCAGGTATAGTCTCCATAACTTCAGGTCTCTTACTAAACCGCTTGAGAAGCCGGAATCCACCCTCAGAGAGGAGATCTTGTAGCTGAGCTGCTAAGTTGACAGCCAGAGCAGATGATTCTACTGACTTAAAGAAGTTGTCCACATAAATGTTCTTCCTTACAGTCTTCACAACTTCTTTGTCAAATTCACCAATGTTATCTTCTGCTGCCTTCCTGAGAGCAAAGTTGGAACAAGCTGGGGACAAAGTGGCACCAAATAGGTGAACCCCCATGCAGTAGTCAACTGGTTCTTGATCCAGATCATTGTCCGGCCACCAGAGAAATCTAAACGCATCATAATCATCTGGTGACACTCTCACCTGGTGGAACATGGCTTCCATGTCTGCTGCAAGAGCTACTCGCTCTTGACGAAATCTTGTTAACATGCCCACGATACTGTTAGTTATGTCTAGTCCAATGAGGAGTTGGTCGTTCAAAGACATCCCTCTAAACTATGCAGTGCAATCAAAGACCACTCTCATCTTTCCAGGTTTGTTGGGGTTAATCACGGGGTGATGAGGGAGATAACAGAGTGGTTTATCATTGATGACGAGCTCATCTTCTGGAATTCTCTTTGCTTGCCCCTTGATCATGTAATCTTGAATGGTTGCTTTGTATTTTTCAAACAGCTTGGAATCTTGCAAGAATCTCTTCTTCAACAACTGTAGTCTTCGTTCTGCCATGACCCGATTGTTGGGAAGTTTAGGTGCTGGCTTCCTCCAGGGAAGAGCCAGTTGGTAATGGCCATCAACCAACTTGGCTGAACTCTCCATTACTGCTAGAGCCCTTTTATCTTCAACGGACATGGAAACCATGCAATCAGGAATCAGACCAGCATTGTCAGTCTTCAGAATCTTTCAAGTTGCTGAATGAGAACATCTTCTTTCTCAACACTTACTATTCTCGTAAAGTTCACACGGTAATAGCTATTCTTGCATTCCAGTCCGTCCATAGGGGCTATTAGCATCCGTCCCAGTAGTGAACGAATAGCGTATGGGTCACCTTTGTTGCCACACCTTTCTTCCAGTACCCAGAAGGCCTCTAGGACATTGTATCCAATGATCAGGTCGACCTTAGTCCTGTCGATGCTTGGCAAATTAATGTCTTACAAATGAGGCCATCTTCTAATGTCTTGGTCGGTTGGAATGCTGTGGCTTGAGGCGTTTACCTTTTCAACAGTCCACAGTCTCTGGATTTCTAACTTGTCCGACCCGTCTATGACTTCAACTGTTAAGCTTATCTCTTGACCAAACTTAGGACTATCTTGCTTCTTTTGCTTTGTCAAGTAGAACGTTCTCAGTTCTCCTTGAATTCTCAGCTGTGCTGCCAGGCCTTTAGCACACAAGGAGACATCCAATCCGTTGTCAAGAAGGGCATAGGTCAACAGTTCCTTGTTCAGGTCCCAAATGCGAACCTTCACTGGCACTATCCTGAGGCACACTTTACCACTTCCGGCTAGGGTAGTGTTCAATTGTCCACCTTGGGTAGGGGGGAGACAGGCAGCTTGAGTAGCTCGAGCATCTTGTGAAGTCTGTGGTATCAAGGTGGCCTGAGTGATGCTCTTCACTAGCCTGATTAACGTTCAATCCTTGCTGATAGGGAGGATGGAGCAGAGTGTAATGCATTTGCTTGCAACCATCAACTTGACATGCTCCCATGGTTAGGCAGCCCCGAGAGATATGACCATATTGGAAGCAGTTGTGGCAAAGCTGAGCCTTCCTCATTATCTGAACACACTCATCAAAGGTCTTTCTTTCAAAGTTTTGACATTTCATCAAAACATGATTCCTGTTACAGGCCTGGCAAGCAAGGATCTTCGCATTTAAATGTACACTCCCTGAACCACACCTTGACTGGTTGCCTTGTTTGCCTGACGCGGTTCCTTGGTTGTTGAGCGTGGTGATACAGGTGAACAATGGGTCACTCGATTTTAAACTTGGCTTTGGTTTAGTGCCACTCTATTTATTGTCAGATGTAATGTTCATAATGCTTCCAAATACTGCATTATTTGCTGCCCTTGCCTTTGCTGCTATGAACGCAGAAATGTCCTTAATGTTTGGTCTCTTACCAGATTGTTGAATAGAGTCTGCCACTTCAACGAACTTAGTACGAAGATGAAATGGCAACCTTTGTACAATTCTTCAGAGGTTATCCATGCTGTTGATTTCATCTAGATGACCCATAGACTCGAGGGTGTGCTCGCAGTTTTTTAGTTTGTCAGCAAATTCAAGTAGCCCTGAACGATCGGACGGCTTTATTTGAGGACCCTCAGTGATCCCGTTGTCAAACTTGCCAGCAATTGTATACGGATGAGCAAAGCGCTCCTTGAGCAATTTCCTTGCAGCCATATATCTGTTTGAAGGATCCATTACCACACAGGACTCAATTGTCTTCTTCGCATCACCCGTTGTGTGCTGCAGTAGATACACAAGCTTCTCGCTTTCATTCATTGCATTTCGTTCAACAGTATTCTCAAATGACTGGGAAAAACTCCAATACTACATAGGGTTTCCATCAAATACGGAGAGGTCTGGTTTGGACAACGTAAATTCTTGCCTTATTGTCAAGCCCAGCTTATCTAGCATGTCTTCAATGATGGCAAAATCACTGTTAACTGAATCTGTAGGAAAGAGTTCAATATCCTGCTTGACTATGGGATATGAAAACTCCTTCGCATGAGGGTTGAGCCGTGAACTTGTGAACTTGTTATTGCCACGTTTAACTTTGGTCTTTTCAATGTGAGCTTTGACATCTTTCACTTTGGGTTCAACAACACGTTTTGAACTTACTTGTCCAGCACACGAACCAGGTTGTTTGAAAATGTTCAGTACTGCTCTGCCAAAGGTAGAATAATCTTTAAGGATCTTTACTTGAACAGCTGCCTGCTTGAGTTCATATTTTAAGCTTCTAGAAATTGACATTCTATTTTCACTTCCTCTTCTTTCTCAAAAGGTCATGTTTTTCCTTCAGTTGTTCTATTTGAAGGCATGCCAAAGCTTCCTTGGCTTTTAACTGCTTAATAGATACACGTGTCGAGTTGCAACTTCAGAGAGAACCAGTCATGCTTATGTGATCTTCCAGTCAGATCTCTCTTCCCTCTCGAGCTCTAGAATGAGATTTTGCTTTGTCGTTCCATCGCTTGATATTTGAATCAAAAAGATCCTTTCACTGACAATGTTCTTGGAAGTAGTGTCCTTCACTTGCAATTTCCTCAAGATCTCCAGTTAGTGTTGCGATGTGCTCATAATGGGCTTTCTCAAAATGAGCAAATGCTTCATTAACTTCTAACAGTTTCTTCAAAGTCCCGTTTGCAAACTCTTGATGTTGACAGTCTGGCCCTCTATCACAGAAGGATTCCCAACCGTATGTTCACGAGTTAAATTTATACAAGAGCAAACAATTGTCAAATACTTGTGCAATGTTCTTGGCTAGTCTGAGCGAATGGGACTTTGGGTGTGATGCTCAACGAGTTTGCCTTTGAATTCTAAAGGTCTCTGAACAGTCTCTTGGCCGAGACGAAACACCGCGTCAGACTAGCCACGAACATTTTACAAGTATTTGAATGAAAAAATGGACACGAAAATATGAAACGTTATGTAACCCAAAATAACTGGTGAAACTAATTAGAATAACAAATATACACCAAATGATTGAAAAACGGAAAACAGTGGACAAAAAACATGATGGCAAAACAAAATTGAGGCGCCATGACTACAACCATACCCTATTTATGACCAAAATGGCCAAAGTCAGTTAAAATCAATACCCTAGTAATGACCAAAACGGCTGAAAAACCATACCCTTTGGGGCCGCACATACCTATATAGCACATATAAGAGAGTACCCCCGCCCCCCCCCCCCCCCCCCCGCTGGGTTCCACTGTAATCTGAGCTAGGCTGACAACACTCTTGTTCATGCCTAACACAATTATGTTGACTTCACTCATTTTGTTACAATTGGCATAGACTGGAACATTGACTGAAGATGGTCTGGACCTGCTGGGAGTTGTACCAGTCAAAGCTGCAAGGTATCTTTCCACAAATGTTTTTTCCTTCTGTGCTCACTACTGTTGTTTGTATGTTTTGCGTATATTTAGGTGGCTCTTCACAAAAGGATTAAGACTATTCAAAATTGTTTCAAATCATATGAAAGCAACTATTCTACATAATTTTATTACTTTTTGTTTCAACTTGTCCAGAAAAAGAAATGCCTTAAAGCCTCTTACTGACATCATCATTATAAATGGACTTTTCCATAAACATTATGTGTTTTTACAAAAATAATACAGATTTTTAATTTTTTTTTTAATTAAGGGTTATCTGGGGCAAAATAGTTTGAAAGTCAGACTTGTTTAGACTTAATCAGCAGTTAAATAACAGGTTTCTATTGTCAGAATAGCCTAGAAGCAAGCTCATGTCTGGGCTACACACACAAATGGCAAAGCTCTAGTAATAGTTTAGCAAACCACAAGATGGACAGGTCACGAAACACCCTGGTAAAATCCTCGCAAGTGT
Organism: Orbicella faveolata; assembly: GCF_042242905.1. NCBI lineage: Eukaryota > Metazoa > Cnidaria > Anthozoa > Scleractinia > Merulinidae > Orbicella > Orbicella faveolata. The sequence continues at coordinate 14,788,376 of NW_028301539.1, forward strand.
GTGGCAAGAGGAGGGAAGCATTGAAGTCCTGAAATGCAGCTATATCCAAATATATCCAACTAGTGTTTTGCTGTGCTATGGAAAAGCTGTTAATCTTCAACATATGTGAAAGGTAGAGTGGAGTAATGTGGAGCTCTTGTAAAAGACGCAGCGGAACACAACTTGCACAGTGATATAAAGCAGGACATAACTAAATTCAACACTGTCTTGCTTCACTCAAACTGGAGCAGCTTACGACAAAAATTCTGAGGCAAAATTCCAACAGACATAAATGTGTTGAGTTGCAGGCCAAAAGCATCGAACATTTTGGGAATTTTGGATGCGGTTTCCCCGTGCTACATCTGCAAAAATCCTTGCAGTGGTATCCACGTGTGCCTCAAACGATGGCGCAATTTGTTCTAAAAATAGAAAAATTGTCCCATATCGTAGGGACAGCCCCAATGCTAGAAATGGCACATGCTTACGGTCTCCATCTCCGAATATGGCTCCTGATGCAAAAGATGATAAATAGCATTAATGAAAATAAAAAACTAAAGTGTTAGAGAGAGAAAGAAAAGGAGATAAAGGCAGACAAATAGTTCTAGTGCAAGGTTGATTGTGTGGAGTTTGGGACACCTAAATGGTTTATGGAACTAATTGAGGAGGTGCCACAAAGTAACTAAATTTAGCAAAAGGAATACAGTGTTAAATAACCAATTTAGGTTAAAAGTATTTCTTTAAAATCTAACTACAAAAAAATTAATTACATTTCAACTTAAGAACTAGTAATATTATTACAACTGTCAATAATTTTTTTTTTTTACAGTTTTACAAAATCTAGAAAATGGAGTAATTTGCTTGATAGTAATTGGTAATGAGTTCCAGAGGTTGGCACCAGTGTAATGAAGAGAGCAAATACCATATTGGGTGGTTCAAATTGATTTTAAAAACAAATTTTCATTCAGTGACTGACATGTAAAACACTTATGTATCAAGATATCAATTTGAAAAAATCGAAAAAACATAAAGGGGTCAGTTTATGAAACCAATGATAAACAAAAGAAAGGATTTTTGAGTGAATTATATCATTAAATTTTAACAGATTAGAAATTTCAACAATGGTTCTGAATGTGACACAGGTTCTGAGAATGTCATAATCTAGCTATTCGCTTTTGCAAAGTGGTAACAGGCTTGAAGTAGGTTGGGTATGTTAAACCCCACACTTGAACAGCGTAGATGAAAAAGGGATAAATTAATGAATAATAGAGCATAATAAGGATATCAGTGCTGACATAGTACCTCAATTTTGAAAAATTCCTACAATGAGTTCTTTTTAGTTTTAAGCAGAGTTCATTAATACATGTATGATTCTTCCAAGTAAGATTTGAGTCAAAGGTAACACCTAGATATTTAACAGTAAAAACTTGCTTGATATTTACTCCATCAATTTTTAAATTAAATGACTTACTTAGCTTCAATTTCTTTGAAAAAAAATGAAATTAGTTTTTAAATTACTGAGTGCTAACCTGTTGAATTCATCCATTTGGCAACTATGATTTAGCTTTGATTCAAGATCATCAAGGCTCTTACATGAGCAGTAGATGTTAGTGTCATCAGCAAACAAGCAAAAGTAAGCAAACTTGAGGTGTTACTTAAGTCATTAACATATAACAAGAAAAGCAAAGGTCCAAGAACAGATCCTTGAGGAACACCACAAGTTAAAGGTAGGAAGTCAGAATCACGACCATCAACACGCACAAACTGTTCTCGGTTGGAAAGGTAAGACTGGAACCATTCATAGGCTGTGCCTCACACTCCATAATGATGCAATTTCAGCAAAAGGATAGAATGATTTACTGTATTAAAAGCTTTTTTAAATCAATAAAGATACCCCGTCCAAACTCCTTATTGTCAACAGAAGAGCAAATTGATTTGGCAATACCTATAAGTGTATGATTAGTTGAGCATTTCTGTCTAAAACCAAACAGAAGTGAGTAGAGAATGTTATAACATTCCAGATAGGCATAGAGGTGATTATACATATACTTTCTCAAATATTTTACTGGAAACAGATAGGACTGATATTGGCCTGTAATTATCTTTGCCTTGTGTAGAACCTTTCTGAAAGACTGGTGTTACTTTGGCCAAGTTATGTTTTTCAGGGAAAATACCACAGAAAAGATTCATTGACTAGGCATGATAGAAGTGGAGCAATGTGAGTCTTAAGGATTTTTGGCAAGGGTACTGGGATACTACAGGGACCAATGGATTTCTCATTGTCCATTTGAGATATGTAAGATTCAACTTCGTATGAAGTAATAGGAGAGAGAAACATTGAGTCAGGGAAATTTCCCTTGAGAAAAGAAGTAGGACAGTAGTTCCCATGGGATATATTAGAAGGAAATCATGTTAGATGTTGTTATTTTCTCTTGTCAACTGAGACAGGATGGATTCAAGATGTTCTTTAAATCTCACAGGATTAAATGAAGGATGACTGTAGGCACAGCAGCATTAGATATTTTTAGCTTTTGTGTTATTAATTTCAACCCAAACAGCTTCAAATTCATCATCAGTTGTGCTCAGGTCAGTTTGCTTAAAGGCATTTAAAGATTTACTAGCATAAATAGCCACACCACCAGCAGCAGAGCTGGAAGGCTGTGAAAAGAGGGTGAAGCCATTCAGATTATTGTTCATTTTAACACCAGCTGAATAGTTTTCTCTGGTTTCACTAATACCTATGACATGGAAGGGAAAATTCAGGGATGCAAGTGTAATTTGTAAGTCATTCAAATGAGCATCAAGACTGTTTAGATTTATGTAAAATAAAGTAAAATAAGGGCTTGAAGATAATAAACTTAGTTTCTGAAAATCTGATGGGTAATAATACACGGAATTTATAGGAATTACAAGGTAGGTATGTTTGACTCAATGTAAGAGTTGCCTAGATTGCTTAGATCAGATATTGTAGACATTACATCAATGGGGGGGAGTAATAGTTCAATGTCTGAAGGTTTCTCAGAATGCATGTGAGTGTCAAATTCAAATTCATCTAAAGATGTAAGGGGAAAAATATCAGAAATACATGTTTTACAGAACCATACCTCCATATTCAATTGCAGATGTTGGTAGTCATCAAGGGTTAGACCATTGCATCTATAATGGATTCAGAGATGACAATTACCACATTTAATTGCTTGATGGTTACTGTTCACCCATTTAGGGCATATGCCACAAGGGAACTTAAGGTTTTGCTTAGATGTTATGCTGTTCATTCATTATGTTATAGAGATTAACAAGTCTGTAAATCATTTTAACCAGAGATCGAAGGATAGCAGGCCATAGCACCTGATCCATTTGGTCTGTCTTTTATAATGAGCTTATCGAGGGAGAAATAAGCAATCGTTTCTTGCGCTTTTGCTTGTTTTAGCTGTGGTAGCTGGGCTCTTCTTTTTTCCATCATTTCTTTGGCCAGGTCGTCAAAGATGTGGATTCCTTTGGGTTTTATTCTTCTTGCTGCCTTGAGAATTGATTCCTTTGCCTTGTAACTGGTAAACTTACATACAACCTTTCTTGGTTTAGGAGTACCATCATGTCTTGTTGGGGCGACCAATGGGTACAATGGGTACAATGGGTGCAATGGGTATGCTCGATTTCAGGAACCGACTTGAGATTTAATTTGTCAACACGAACTTTGTTTACTTTCTCTTCAGTTGTTTTCCAGGTTTTGCCATGATCTTCTAATAAGCCTTCTAAGTGGAGATTGTTCCTCCTGCTCTGGTTTTCTAGGTAAACCGTCTTTTGTAGATGCTTGTTTACTGTTGTTTGAAGGATGGTGACATTGCTGGTAGTGATCTTTAATTTGGTGTCAATGGTTGTGAGTTGCTCGTCATAGCTTGCAATATCTTTTTGGCTGAACTCCAGACTGGATTTTAATCCCACGTAGTCTTTTACTAGATTGTCAATACAGGAGGTTAAATTGGACACAACAGATTCCATGAATGATTTAAACATACATTTTTGAGCTTTCAGAAGATCTTGAAGAACACATGAAGAAATGGTCTCTGGCAGATCATCATATTCTTCGGCTTCTGCAGACAGCGAACTTGGTTTGCGCTGATTACTCTTTTTTGTAGACATAATAGTGTAGATATATAGCAGTTAGAGCTGAAGGAATACTCAAAAAGTGGTTAAATTTTAAGTGAATTAGCTTTGTCAAGGGAGGGGGGGAGTGAAAAAACACAACTGCCATCTTCGCTGACTGCTGACAGCACGAGGGAACAGGAGAAGTAATATGGCATTTAAGAAGAAACCCATCAGATGTCCTGAACAACATACGTACAATCAGAGCTTACGATGGACACACGTTTCTTATAAATGACATTGGAAGGCTAGGAAGGGTGTGTGCATGTGTTCATTGTCTTGCTAGATTCACACAAGCTTACAACCGTCAATGACACATTCAAACATGCTCTCAGGGACAAACAACTATCAAATGTCTAAATGAGAGAGTTGAATTGTCACAGACAGTATATGAGAAAGCCTTCTTCCCTAAGAGCACTGCTCTAGAAGAATCAATCAACAGGTGGCTGGAACAAGAAGTTAAAAACAGAAAAATTCACATCCATCACTCTATGTGTGGTCACGGTGGTGAGAGGTGGATCGAGAAGTTTCCTGTGGATGGGTACAACTCAAAAACCACACTGTATATCAATACCACAGCTACTATTGGCACGGCTGTCCAAGGTGTTACAATGATCAAGACAGATTAATAGTTCAAAACAGAAAAACATGCAAACAATGGTATCAAGAGACAGTCATATAGAGGAAAAAGAGGAGTGTTGAGCTAGAATTGAGACGATCTGAGTGCATATCAATGATGAAATCGATAGCAGTTAAAATAATGGTGAATGAAGGAACTACATTTGCACTCCATTCATGACACTTAATGGTGTCCTTAATTTACTATGTGCATGTTTCTGACTGGTTGGTATAAGTTGCTGGAAGACACCTTCTAATGGCTAGTGTGTTGTAGCCTGCGTCGCAGTCAGTCTAAACCGCCAGTATAGTCCGTCTGCGCAACGGCTCTCAAAAGCTTGTTCTGATATCCCGCAGTTTGTGTATCCATTTTTGATTGGCTAGTTTCTTACACGCTTTCTGATTGGATAATTCTTGCAAAAGTGATCACGCAACTACATGTAATGCTAAATGTAATTTTGTGCGAGTTTCCCAAGTGCATTTGTAAATTCGTACATTATTAAACGTCCAATCTAACTTGAGTTGGAAATAAGATTCCCGCAATTACGGAAGAAGGTTGGCAAAAAGTGTTCAAAGCTGCGAGAGAGCAGTTTGAAATCGATAATCTTCTACCCGAACAGGGAAACTCGCTTCGCGAATTTGTTGAAGGTCAAAATATTTTTGTAAATTTGCCGACGGGCTACGGTAAATTTTTGATTTTCCAGTACCTTCCGATCGCTGCCAATGCTCTGTTCGACAAGCCTCGTGGTTCCAGTATTCTCGTTGTAATATCACCGTTGTGACCACTTATGGAAGACCAGATTCTCTGGCGAGGCCGGACAAAGATAAATGACACCCGTGATAAGAAGCAGCATAACTTGCAACATCTAATCAAACACAGCCGGGCGCGACGTAATAATAAAAATGCAAGTAGTCAACATGTTCCCGAATATTTCAAACTTTTTCCCTCCATAGCTAATATCAAATGAGCTTAACACATATCTTGCAATACAAATGAGCCAAAAAAAACAGCACATAGCAAAAACCAGAGGTGTCAAACTCTAAAAGTTACATGCGGATAACAACGGAAACCACACAGACCTATGGCCTCTAACGCCCTAACGGCTCTACTCTACTGAAATGTCCTCATAAAAACACAGGAATATTGCTTAGCGAAATACTCAAAGATCCCCCTATCATACCATGCAAAAGGGGCAGATCCTTAAAGATGTACTAGTTCGAGCAAAACTTTCGAAGCGGCTGTTACACGTGGATAGGAGTTGTGTAGGTCTGTCACGCCATTGTTTAGCATTGCATGATATATTTTGCAAGAATATGACCAGTCACAAGGCGCATAAGAAACTAGCCAATCAGAAATGGATACACAGATCTGTGTATCCATGCGGGATATCAGAACCAGCTTTTGGGAGCTGTTTCGCAAACGGACTATATCGGGGACTTTATGACACGTCCGGCTGCGACGCAGGCTAGTCTGTTGTAGAGTATTGTGCAAAAGTAATACATGCAAAAAAGCACAAATTTTGTTCTTTGTTCCTGTGATTTTTCAAAAAGTTTGCTCAAAAGTTTGAGTGGAATTTTGCAGTCTTTTGAGTGGCTAGAACAAAGAGCGACTTTTTTTCGAATTTTCTCCAAGTTATCAGAAATTTTCAAGGACCAACATTTCACCAGCCATTAAACAAAATTTTGCAAGGTACTGAACGGCAGTTCACCAGCATTTGTTCAATTTTTATTTTGCGACTGATACGTGTAGAAATAAACTGTCATGTAACTTACACAAGATTAATTTTTATGCATGTATTTTGTAAATTTGTGCTGGTGTGCACAGTTTGCAGTCATTGTTTACCATAGGTGTATAAGGGGATTTTTTCAAATAAAGTAAATAAACCAGGAAGTTAAAATGCTGAGTAAACAAAACTCGAAGCCTGATACAATTAAATTATTATGCTTTAACGTGAGAGGCATAAGTAATTTTTAAAAAAAGAAGAGCAATATTTTCCTGGTGCAGAAAGCAAAAAGTCGATTTGATATTTTTACAAGAAACGCATTCAAGCAAGGAGCATTAGGCTCAGTGGAAAAAAGAATGGGGTGCAGAGATATTATTTTCTCATGGGAGTACAAACGCCAGAAGTGTCATGGTGCTTATAAAGAACAGCTTTGACATTGATATAATGTTGTCTCAGACAGATTCGAGCGGAAGACTTTTGTTGTTTAAAGCTTTGATCAAAGAGGAAAATTATACAATTGCAAATATCTACGGGCCCAACAAAGATGCAGAAGCTGTTCAATTTTATCATAAACTATCAAAACTATTAAGAACCAATGATTCCGGAAATGAAGAGAACATAATTATGGGAGGTGATTTTAATTGTCCCTTGAACATCAATCTGGATAAAAAAGGTGGAATTCAAATTCCCCGGAGGCACGTCATAAAATCTATTGAAGAAATTCAAGATGAGTTCAGTCTCCATGACATTTGGCACATAAAAAATCCAAATCAGCAAAGTTTCACTTGGGGTCGCTGTTCTCCTTTTGTATTTTGTAGATTAGATTACTGGTTGATTTCACATAAACTGCATGATTTAGTTACAAGTGTGGATATTTTGCCCTCAATCAAATCAGACCATTCTGCAGTATTCTTAGAACTCAAAGAAATTAAGGAAAATAACAGAGGTCCTAGCTATTGGAAATTGAATACGACACTATTGGCAAATGAAGAATATAAAAAGATGATCATTGATAAATTGCCTAATATTTGGCTTGAGGAAGCAAAGGATCTCAGAGACCGAAGATCAATTTGGGATTGGATAAAATTTAATATTAGAAACGATTCTATTATTTTCTCAAAGCGTTTATTGCAAATTCGACAAAAACATGAAAGAGAATTAACTAACAAATATCAAGAATCATTAGCTGCCTTTCAAGATAATCCCTGTGACAATACGCGAATAACAATGGAAAGATATAAAAGCGAACTTGAATCGATGTATGACAAAAAAGTTGAAGGTTTATAAATTATACGGGCAAGGGTACGATGGCATGAACACGGAGAAAAGAATAGTAAGTATTTTTTAAATTTGGAGAAACGTAACCATATTAAGAAACATATTAAAAAAATTATACATTAGTGGAGTTATCTCTACCGATCCACTCTCGATAATGAACACACAAAAGCAATTTTACACTAAGCTGTACAGCAGTTCCAAAACAAAGTTAGACACTCCAGATGCAGCACTCTTCTTTGAAAATCCAAATCTATCAAAGTTATCAAGTGAAGTAAATGAGAAATGCGAAGGAAAAATAACAATTGAAGAATGCCAAAACACTATCAAAACATTCCAACTAGGTAAGACACCTGGAAATGATGGTCTGCCAATTGAATTTTATATTGTCTTTTGGTCATCAATCGGTGAAATGGTGGTCTAAAGCTTTAACGAGGCTTATAAAGAGGGAGAAATGTCTAACTCACAAAGGCAAGGGGTCATTACACTTATCGAAAAAACAGGTAAAGACAGAACCCGTCTTGAAAATTGGAGACCGATTTCTCTCACCAATGTTGACACTAAAACAGCATCCAAAGTAATAGCAACACGAATTACTAAAATTTTACCAGAGATAATCCACAGCAATCAGACTGGATATGTTTCAGGTCGATACATAGGGGAAGCAGCTAGATTAATTCTAGATGTCATGGAATACACTAAAACATTTGATATTCCGGGTATATTTATTATTCGTAGATTTTTAAAAGGCATTCGACAGCCTTGAATGGAATTTTATGTTTAAATGCTTAGAAATTTTTGGCTTTGGTCACAGTCTTGTAAGATGGGTGAAAACATTTTATAGTAATGTATCCAGTTGCATTATAAACAATGGATCTTTTTCTGCTAATTTTGAGTTAAGCAGAGGTGTTAGGCAAGGGGATCCTCTGTTGCCATAGCTATTTGTGATCTCAATTGAGACTTTAGCTGCTGCAATCCGAACTAGTATCGATATTAAAGGAATTAAATTGGACTTAGAGGAATGGAAACCTGTCCAATATGCAGATGACCTCACTACCTTTTTATCCGATTTAACATCCGCACAAAATCTCTTTAAATTACTTGATCGTTTTGGAAAACTATCAGGTTTAAAGGTTAATTATACTAAGACAGAGGCAATGTAGATTGGTTCGTGTCATGACAGCCCCGAGAGACCCTTATCTTTAAAATGGTGTAAAAGCATAAAAGTTTTGGGGTACACTACAGTTATAACAAAGAAGTGTCTTTTCAGAAAAATTTCCACGACAAGATTATCGAAATTAAAAAGCAAATACATCATTGGAGCTGGAGAGGTCTCTCTTTATTTGGTAAAGTATCAATCATTAAAAGTCATGTTCTCCCTAAATTGGTATATATATTTTGTATCCTCTCACCTCCCTTGGAATTTATATCACTGATTCAAACGATAATATATAAATTCTTGTGGAAAGGGCCTGATAAAATAACCAGAAGAGCTACAATTAATTGCTCTGACTATGGTGGATTAAATCTCACTGATCTAGAGACTTCAATTAAGTCTCTTAGATTAGCATGGATTTCGAAAATTTTGAATCCTGAACCGTCTCCATGGAAAAGCTATCTTAGACATTTGCTCAAACCTTATGGAGGTTTTTTCTTTTTTCACTGCAACTATAATGACTATCATATTAATTTGATTTTTTATTTAGAAATGCTGCAGTGGTGGTCTGAATTTCGCTCAAATTTTTCAACGGATTCTAAAGCTTTTGACTCTATAATTTGGAATAATTGTAATATAAAGATAGATGGCAAACCGATCTGTTATCATAACTATATGAATGCCGGGATAATTTTTATCAGCGACTTAATGTATTCTCGGAACAATGTTGAATCCTTTAACATAGCAAAGGACAAGGGACTGATAGGCTCAAATTACTTGAGGTGGTCTGCTGTTCGCTGCTCTGTGCCAAAGCATTTAAGGAATCTCATCGTCGATAGAAACGTTTTAAATACACTTGAGTTAAAATGTGGTAACAAAGATTTTGATCCTCTCTCGAGCAAGAGTAGAAACTTTTATGCTTTTCTCATTCAAGAAAAAGCCAAACATTCAAGAGGGTTCTCTAAACTAATGTCAGATTTTAACCTAAGTGAAGAAGAGACTCAAAAAGCGTTTGTACTGGCAAAATCAGTTGCTCTTGAAACATTTGTACAATGTTTTTGGTTCAAAATTTTAAACGACATTTTGTTTTTGAATACCCGATTAGCAAAAATCGGAAGGATTCAAAGTGATCTTTGTATGTTTTGTCAAACCTCTCGAGAAACATTAGAACATTTCTTTTATCGATGCTCCTTCTCAACAGAATTTTGGACTAAATTTGAAAACTTTTGGTTGACAGTAACCAGGGAGCAAATAAAACTGGAATATATTAACATTATATTAGGAATATTAGATCAGAGATCTAGCCTGCTCAACTACTTTATCATTTTAGGTAAAATTTATTTGTGGAATTGTCGCAAAAATAAACAAATCCCTCTCTTTTTGCCTTTTGAAGATGTGGTCAGGAGAAAATATGAAACTGAAAAGCTTATAGCCTCTCAAAGTATCTGAAGCTTAAAACATTTTCAGGCAAAATGGAACCTAGTTTTGAATAACAATCCAATTTTTTTGTAAAGGAGTAAGTGCTGCTTGTAAATTATGTAAATTTATATGTACATTCATGATAATTCAAATAGCTTTATTGTAATTTTATATAGAGTATCTTGTAACACAAAGCAGTTGTGTAATTAGAGTACAATGTAGAGCAAGATTTGTATTATCAGTTGTGTAGGCAGAGCATCTGTAGTAGTTGTTGTGTGTAATCGTAGTGTTAGTAGTGCAATCGTAGTGTAAGTAACGGTCGTATTGTAAGTAATGTAAGTAGTGGAGTACGTGATATTAGTATTGTAAGTAATGTAAGTATTGTATGCAATAGTAAAAAAAATAAAAAAAAATAAACCAGGAAGGTGTCATAATCCGGTAAATGGACAAAACTGTCAGGGAAAATTTTCGTGGCCAGCGCTCTTCTTGGAGCTCTAACTTCATGTTATTTGGTATTGTTTCCATCATGCATTTGACAAAAATGTACTCTGCATTGTGTAATTTCTGGTTTGAGTCATTTTGAAGTTCTTTGACATGAAACTTTATGGGAGTAGAAATGCTCTTAATCCCTTCTGGCTACTGAAGGTATGATGAGCTCCTAAAATAAAAGAAACTTTGGCATAATGCAGACTTTTCCCTCCTTTTGTGGTGTAAGTTGTCAAAATTTTCTTGAATTTTGATACTATATTCTAGGTATTATAATTTGATTTATATATTTTTTTCAGATTTGGTTTAATGATACCTGGGGATGAAAGTATTCCCCAAGGTCCAATGTTGACTGCCATGGCAACTTGTCACTCACTAACAGTAATAGATGGCAAATTGACTGGTGATCCCCTGGATCTTAGGATGTTTGAGGCTACCGACTGGGTAAAATGGTCTTCTCAATCTATTTTTCCTCTGTCCCCCTTCAAAATCACTTCTTTCAGGTCTGGAGATGCTGGGTAGTGCATTATGTAACACTGTTACAAAATAATGACCATTGATTGTTATTAACTATATACTTGATGTAACAAACTATTCATTTTGGTTGTTTGTCACAAATTCGTTATAACAAGGTCTTCAATGTAACAAACCCTCAATATAACAAATCAGTTTCTCCAGAGTAATATGAAGTAGTATTTTATAGTCTGGCAATCAGTAAAGGTCTTTAAAGGAAATTAGCCAAGTGTGCTTGCACAAAATGGTTCTTGGTAAAAATAATATAATAATTGTTATAAATTGTATTCTTTGTGAAAAAGTAAAATACTGACTATAATATGTACTACTTCCTGCAAAAGTAAATTTTAGCAGTTAAAGAAACACCACTTCATGACTGAGAAACAATCTATAAAATTTTAAAAATTAAAAAGCAGACATTTCTTTCTCTTTTTAGTATTATGGACACAATTTCAGCATAATATTATAAGACAATTAGACTTTTGGTGGGTAAGCGATGGTTTAAAAGATGACATTGTTTAAGTAGATATAAAGCCATCTATTAAGCCGGATTGTTCTGTGATAACATCACTTATTAATGATGTAGATGATAATGAAGTCTGAATGTGGTCCAAGTGTTTGGAAATTTGATTTTACCGAGTGAATGACAACAATAATTATCATGATCTTGATGCAATTATTAAAAGTTGACTTGAAGAATTTATAGAGGTTGTTAACAAACAGGTTCTTTGGGATTGGTTAAAATATAAATTCAACTACAGCTAATTATCAATTATAACAAAGCAAAGTGCCAGTGGCCCAAAATATCAATTTCACTCAGATTGTTAACTTATTTCATGAATATGAAACAAGCCAGGATACACTGTAGGTCATTTAGCTGAGTTAATCAAATTATTTTTAAATATATGATTTTAAAATTATTTAAAATTATTTTTAAATAACTTGATTAAATGATTGTTTATTAAATAAATTTGATATTCATCAAATTCCATCAATAAACTTCTAAGCTAAAGGCCAGGCATAAACTGATCTTTTTATCCATTGTTAATTAAGATTATTGTGATTCAACTATGTTACTATTGACTCTGAGTCCAATTTGTGTGACACATTTGATCACGAGTCACTTGCCACTTTCAGAAAGTCCTTTGCCGCCATTTGTAATGCTGCGACATATATAGTTGCTTTACCCTTTAGAAGCCATTGATAATGTACTTATTTTCTCATGATGTATTGTTTTACAGCTATATATTATTTCCTCCATTCTTCTTTGTTCTTTTGGCTCTTCAAGCTACACTTTTCTTGATACTGCTCAATCTTTTCAGATCCTTGAAGAACCTGGTGAAGACAATACAAAGTTTGACAACATAGTTCCGACTATTGTTAAACCCAAAACTGCTGAGGAGTTCAATGTCGAATCTGCTTTGCGGGGGCATGTAAGTTGATTATTGATCATATACTGCTTAAGTATACAACTAAGAATGATAATATGGTGTAGATTCAGTCTACATGATCTGTAGTCCTTAGACATCTAGTTTCTTACAAACATACTTACATTGTTGTATTAAAATTTGTCTAAAGTTCTGTTTTTAATTATTAAAGATACAATAACTGTTGTGGTGTCCCCATCCTTAACGCATGAATTTAAGAGTCACTTGGGAAGCCATACAAAAAGAGCATTACTCTCAATGCTGTTGGCATGCTTTGAGGTAATTGTTACTCCTCATGAATGCGATGCAAACCCATCACAGCCTGACTCCCAATGGAATCATATCATAATCAGAATTCAGCTTGTCAAGAGTCATTAGCCTAGCTAGACTACTCCATCAGCAAGTAGCTGAAGACTTAATTATCATTGATGATGTAATGCAGCGTTTAACACTGTTGTCACAAATACATGTTGCTAGGTTACTATTTTAAGGCCCAGTTCAGATGTTGTACTTCTGCCATGCTGAACTAATTTCAGGAATTATGTTCAACATAAGCACGGAGGAAATAGAAGGTCTGAATCAAGCTTTTGAATTACGTTTGGCAAGCAATTAAGTTCAACAAGGTCTGCTGTGCTACACAACTCTGGCATGGCAATGATTCAAATGTTGTGCTTCTGGCATGCTAAACAAATTTAATAAATTACATTAATGTAATTTGGCAGAATTTCATTCCAGTGGGGAGTTATGAGGAGAATATTGTTACGTGGCTTCAGTAAATCCTGAATTTGGTATGACTCTGGCATCACGTCTAAATCAAAGTTGTGTTTCTGCTGTGCTACAATCAAACCTAATGTCAATTAAGTTCATCACAGCAGAAGCATAACATCTTAAATGGACCTAATCTACCAAACTAAAACTCAGTGATCATTACTGTTGTTTAATCCAGCTATAATATCGTCCTTGAATTTCTATTATTTTTTGCTATTTGTAATAGAACTTTTGGTCTAATATTTCTTGCACCAGACACCATATGAGATAGCCATTGTTCGCCAGTTCCCATTTTCATCAGACCTCAAGTGCATGAGTGTTGTGTGCCGCACATTAGGAGCGCCTAACATGGATGCATATGTTAAAGGTGCCCCAGAGACCATTGCAAGTTTTTGTCAACTACAAACTGGTAGGAACTGTAGCTTTACTTCATTTGTAATATGTAGGACAGTCAGAAACCTGCAGTTTGCCTTCCTTGATGTAGAGATTACTCGATCAGCGCCTTCCATGTGGGCATAAATTTGGGTGGCTTACATGTACACCCACATGTAGCTTGTTTGCCATAAAGTAAGACTAGACAAGTCGCTTAAAATATGAGCAAAGTAGGAAGTATGAATTAAACTTATCAAGTTCAACAAAATGATGTTCTGTGATGAGCTTTTTGAGTAATGCCAAAGCAAGCTAAAACAGTCAAAGTGTGCATTCATCTCAATGTTCCATTTCCCCACAATTATTAAAAGCTCTTGGCTAAAACTAAAATATATAGTGGTAAGGTGCACTTAACGCAATTCCTCAGAATAGGCCCTTTGCACAATCCAGTCACATTGTACAAAATCACACATGCTGGGATGCAAGTTGCATAGTGGGACTTCCAAAACAAAGCAACTCTTACCAGTCCACCTTAACCTGCCTTTGTTTTAGAACTGTGCGACTTGCATCCCAGCATGTGTGATTTTGTACCATGTGACCAGATCATGTGAAGGGCCTATTGCATTGCTCATCCCTACTGAGCATGACTTTTGTGTAATTAATGTGTGCACACAAGTGCATGTACATACATAGGTGCAAAAAGGCATCAAATATCCAAAATTGTCTCAAAGAACATTTCCAAATGTCAGCCAAAATGAAAAAGAGTAATTTTTCACTGGATGAGTGAAATGAAATACAAGTAAGTGAAAAATTTTTTTCTCACGTGCCCCTGGGGCCTGGGTATAGGTCATGTGACTTATTGGGCAGGCAGTTGTTTTTGTTGCCTCTGCCATTGCCGACTTTCCCACCCACACACCGGAAGATTTTAAGTTTTTATACAATGCCAGTATATAATGTACAAGCCTTGAACTTTTTTTGTTATCTCCAGTCTTTAGCATAATGCTCCTTTTATTAGCTTTGATTCTGCAATAAGGGTCAGGCGGTGGCAGTCAGCTTGACAAGGCTGCCAGTGGTGTGAGAGAAGAGTATTTCCTTCATATTGTTTGAGAGATTTAGTTAACTGTACAGAATACCAGGAGAATAGGTGTGTATCTGGGAAACTCCCTACAGATAATCCAGGAGAGTTGGCACTGATGATGTAAACAACAAGCTTAAGCTTGACAGCAAAATAAATGCTAGTTTTCTCCTGAACAAACATGATGACCTGTGTTTTTGTTACATAAATCATTCTCTTTAGTTTAAAAAATTAAAAAAGCATGCACAAAACCGTCACTCAAGGATGCAAATTATGACATTGAAATCAATGACTCAAAGAAACTTTTTGAGTCAACATTGTCTGAAATTGTGTAATTTTTTCATAAATTATATATTACATCATTGCATACATGTATGCTGAAGAGTTTCTTCCTATCAGGAGAAGTATTTCTTTAAAAGACTTTGTTTTCAGCGACAGCAAAATGAACACTCCCTGTTAAAAAGGAAAGATAGAAATGAAGGTGTATTAATATTGTTGCTAATTCCCATCAGATGTCTAAACCACAGCCACAGTTATGATTGATACCTTCCTTGAATGTATTTTAAAAATGTAGATTTAGATTTGATAAAAAGTCAACTTGAGTGAGCCACACATTTTTAATAATCTGTAACTTTTAGTTCCCGTAGATTTTCACGATGTTCTTCAACACTATACCCTGAGTGGTTACAGAGTACTAGGTTTAGCATGGAAACCATTAGATAGAAAATTGTCATGGCACCAGGTCCATCGAGTCACACGGTAATTTTGATATTCATGTAGTGTTACATACAGTGTATGCTAGTGTAACTAAAAGTGAAAATGTGAAGGAATAGAGTGGTCTTGTATTTAAAGGGGCTAGGTCACAGTATTTTACTAGGTAACTGTTTTTTTCAAGCATGAGCTCTTAACTTCAAGTTGGTTGAGCAGCAGTCTTTTATTGGCAAAATATCAGCCACAAATCAAAGAAGGGTGATTTCTGAGCATGATAAACAACACTCTTATTCTCTTATTGTGATATTTCAGTTAATTTCATGACCATGCAGCAGCTGGTACATTGTAAGAGCTGAAATTACCTAAAATTGGGTTACCTAGCACCTTTAAATTGAAGGACAGTAATTTATCAATGTGACATGTAGGACATAAAAGGTAAATAATTTACTTAAGTTTTCAGTTGCACACATTATAATTGTCAAAAAAAAATTAATGTCAAAAACATATTGAGGCAAAAATATGTACGCGTTATTTTATGGTTTTGTGGCAACTGTAATTCATTCATTACAAATAATAAACACTTTTGGATCATGTTAAGTGTAATATCAAGAATTACATAGACCATGTAAGGAGGAATAACCTACCAAATCCAACATGAATGCTGAGGTGCATGTAGGTAACACACTCTAAGCTATCACATGAAAGCCAAATTCAATAGTTGTTTTTTTACTAATTCATAAATATCTGTTGATAAGCATTTGAAATCTTCCAGCCTATTTTTGCAATCTTTAGATTTGCACTGCTAAAGCCAGCACTTGCTGTTTCCTGACATCAACTGTCTTTTATTTTTTGTTGTTGTACAACTGATATCAATTGTGCAATAATAACTTCGACAAATAATGCAAATCTTTTTGATTTGGTCAGGTTAATTAGTACATTATGAAAAACTGACTAGATTTTAAACCATTCAGAGGTGGAGAATATTTTAAATGAAAAATTTAATAATAGCGAGTGGTCAATTGTCTGAAATTTTGTGTAATATAGAAAAATTGCAATGTTGGTATTTATGAGAAGAGTAACTTGGTTGAGTAGTGCAGGGTTCATACAGGACATGGAGCGTCCCCTATACCTCTTCTGAAAACAGTTTCACGCATAAGTAATTGGCCTTTTCACGCATTATGAAAAATTTGAAAAACAGCTTCACGTTCACAGAAAAAAGCAAGCAATCACATTTCAGTTAAAAATGCAAAGGCTACAGCAGGTAAATCATGTTTCATTAAAAAAATACAAAATAATGTATAGTTGTAAAAATTATTTTATTTCACAGGGATTACATAGAGACAAAGCTGATATTCCTAGGGCTTTTGATCCTTCAAAATGCTCTCAAACCACAGACTTCACCTGTCATAAGAATGCTTCATAGTGCTGATATCAGGACTGTGATGGTGACAGGTAGGATACATTGTCGTAAAGCAAAAGAAGAAGCCTAAGCCGTGTATTACACTGTGATAAAACACGACGGACATTTGAGAACAATCGAGAAATGTAGAAAACACTCACCTGCGGAAAGTGTTTTCTACATTTCCCTTGTGTTCTCAAATGTCTGTCATGTTTTATCACAGTGTAATACACAGCTTAGGCTTCTTTATTTGTTAAATAAACTTGTGCCAAAAAGTTAATTTTAGCAGACATTTTGGGCCTAGCCCTTCCTTAGTGCACTGAGGAAAGGCTATACGTACATGTAGGTCTGAAACGTCTACTACATAACTGACTTTCTGGCATTTTTTATTACTATTTATAACTTTAGAACTGTGATTATATGATTCATGACAGATGTAAATTCAAGTACACTGATGCAGTAACAAGCATGGTTATTCTGCATGCAGTTGCTCAATAATTATTATTATTGCTGACTGAAATGTACTAATAATGCAAATTTCATGCAGCTGACAAGTATTCGTTACAGTGCTACACACCATACTGTTACCACTTGAGAAAGTTTTTGATTGAAGTTTGACATCTTTTTGACAACTTTTTGCTGGTTTCTATTTGAAATGGCCAGTCAAAACATCAGAACTGTTGAGGGCAGAGATGTTAAATACACCAATAATGTTCATCCTGATCGATGTTCAGATTGATATTGATGTTGGAATTCAACCCAGAGCAGTGCAGTTTCTTTTGGCAGCAGCATTATTTTGTCAACTTCCTGTAATGTTTTAATTAGAGATTAACTCTGAGGTTGTTATTGGCAGGAGATAACATGTTGACAGCAGTGAGTGTTGCTAGAGACTGTGGTATGATTGGGTCTTCTCACAAGGTAGAAAGATCTGTTCCTTTTTTTGTCACATCCTAGTTTGTTTACATATTCAGTAGGTACACAAATCTCAGTATAACTATCTTTGCATCCTTGGAGACCAATGGTTACTTAAATTGGTAATGACTTGAAGCAAGCCAAGAATGATAATAGGGTCAACAAAAATTTACCATGATAGCACAGTAGCCCCTGGGCAGTAAGTCTTATCGGAATACTTCCTAATCTATTTTGGAAACCTGGTCACTTATTGAAAATTTGTGCCATGGTCATTTGTGTACCCTGCCACTGGTCTTCTTTATCTGACTGCACCTTGTTTCTGCCTTCCTATTCAGCATTGCCTTTTCCATAAAATATTATCACAATGTCAGGCATGTTTAAACCATGAAATGGTGAAATGACCAAAATTAATGGCACTACAGGTACATGTAAGAGCCACTGTGGGATATGGATATCTGTAGGGGTTAACCCTTAAAATAATTGAGAACTAGCCAATGTCAAGTCCCTGATATTAAGGCTAACCTAAGTGCTACTTAGGCTAACCAGAGCACAATTTAGGCAACAATGTAGATTCTTACAGCAAATTGACACAATATCTATTGATCGCCAAATTAAAAGATGGAAGTTCACGATGCTTTTAGGCCATTGCTTTCCAAGCTGTTTATTTTTGTGGTTTGTTTTTCTTTTTTTATCGTATCAGGGATTCACCATGTTCTTCACAAAGCCAATAATGAAGCCAAAGGGCTGGGAGGGGAGGGTAAGGAGTGACATACACTTGTAGGGAAAGGAAGAGAGGTAATCAAACTTAATGCAGTTGAACCTCCAGTTGAAACCACCTCTCATAAGCAGCCAACTCTCCTCAGCAACCAGTTTTCCAAAAATAATACCAAAAGTTTCCCAGCCAAATCACTATTATTTGGAACCTCTTGTAAGTGACCACCTCTTGTAAGCGACTGCGACCACTTTTAGAGCTAAAAGTTTGAAATTTTCTTTTCTTTTTAACCTCTCGTAAGTGACCACTTGATAGAAAATAGAGCAGAAATTGGATAACAAGGTGTTGTAATATCATCACATTCCTTGGTAGTACAAAAGACGGAAATTTCTCATCAGGAAGTACTGGATTTTTTTCTCGAAATTGACTTTTTACGCGAATCAGTAAAACATTTAAAAATTTAAAGAACTCTATCAGTCTTAAAAGAGACGACCTTTTAAAAATGTCTTATAATTACAGAAAATTGGAACTGATTTACTGTTCACAAGAACAGTTCACAATTAACATGTAAATCACCAGCAATATAATAGGGCTGTCAGACTTAAAGCTAGCAATCCAATCCTTATTATTTCTATTTTACCAAATCTTGGCAAAATCTTAGACAGGGCTGAGTCATTGTATAAGCACCTTAGTCGACATGATTTACTTAGTGATAAGCAGTGGGGTCTCCTAAACATTCCACAATTACCACTGTTTCTAGTATCGCCAATGAAATCCTACTAAACATGGAAAGAGGTAAGTTGTTTGGTGCTGTATTCTTGGACCTATCTAAAGCCTTGATACGGTCAACCACACAATTTTGCTGCGCAAGTTGTAGTCTTTAGGGCTAACTTCTGATGCAGCTAAATGGTTTGAATCATATCTCAGTGGCTGTTTGCAGTTTACATCCTGTAGCCCCGAATTATCTGATATGTTGCCTGTTACACACAGCATGCTCCAGGGCAGCATTTTGGCCCCCATTTTGTTCCTTATTTATAAAACAAAAACAAGCACTTTAGAGTAGCCCTGTATGCAGACGATGCGGTACTTTATTGTTATTCTTCAAACCCAGCTGACTTAGAAAGCACTCTCAACAACGACTTGCTTGCTATTGCAAATTGCTTAAATGATAACAAGCTTACTCTTGACCTCGACAAGACCAAATTCATGCTTATTGGTAGTGATTTTAGGCTATGTAAAGTCAATAGTATATCGGTGTCTGTTTGTGGCACTGAAGTTGATGGTGTGGAGAGTTTTAAATATCTAGGAGTTGTACTGTCCTCTAAATTTACATGGTCTGAACATGTTGATCATGTAATACCTAAGGTGAACCAAAGATTAGGCCTTCTGCACAGAATTAAGCACTTACTACCATTTAGTGCACGCCTTCTTTACTACAAAAGCCTCGTCCTTCCGATTGTAGACTACGCTGACATGGTATGGGGCGACAAGGATAATGCTGCTCTAATGAACAACCTACAGTTGCGACAAAATAAGGCTGTCAGACTTATTTAAGTTAGACCTTTGTATTCTTCCACAATGCAGGCACTTAATCAACTTGACTGGTTAGGCTTAGAACAATGGAGGCTCTTTCATAGTTGCCTCTATGTTTATAAATATGTTAATGAAAAACTTCCCACAGTATAGAACTGCTAAGAAACAGCCATGTATATAGTTACAGTACACTCAACAAAGACGATCTTAGACTTCCATCTGTAAAACGAAATTGGGGAAAGCAAAGAACTTGTTACCATGCTTTCAAAGATTGGAATAATTTAGATAGAGATTTAAGAAACTCGTGTACCATATTCGATTTAAATGCAAATTATTGGAATCAGTCTCAGTTATGTAACTTCTTTTTCTTTCTGCATTATTTTAGTTTTAGAACATATTTTATTCCCTTATTTATGTGATTAATGATATATTTAGAACAGGACCTCTCCATATATCACCGGTAGGTAAGAGAGCTTCCGGTAATAAACCCCTTACTGCAACCCCTTACTGACAAATCAAGACGCAAACTACAATCTACGGAGAACTTTATTGATGCTATTAAGACAGTACAGATACCTGACGACTACAAACTTGTGTCTTTTGATGTGAAATCACTGTTCACCAGTATTCCACTTCAATTGGCATTACAGTGAACCAAGACCGCTATACAACAATCTACTGTTAAACTACCATTACCGACAGAAGACATCATGGACCTACTGAACCTTTGCCTTACATCGACTTACTTTCAGTACAATGGTAAACACTACAAACAGTTGTATGGAACAGCAATGGGATTGCTTGTTTCTGTTGTCGCAGAATTTGTGAAGCAACACGTGGAGGAACGCGCCCTTGCAACTTGCTGACAAACGATACCGTTTTGGTTATGCTACGTTGACGACACCTTTACCGCTGTTCACAAAGACAAAATTGATGATTTTCACGACCACCTAAATGAACAGAATGCTGACATCCAGTTTACTAAAGAGATCGAAGAAAATGGAAAACTTCCTTTTCTAGACTGTTTGGTAAGCCGCAACAACAACGAACTACAAACGACAGTGTACAGAAAACGGACGCATACCGACAGATTACTTGATGAATCATCCTACAACCCAACTTCACACAAAGCCACGACTATAAAGGCTTTGACGAGACGAGCGCAACTAGTTTTTGACACACCGCACATCTTACGTGACGAAAACAGATACCTTGAACATGTTTTTCACAAACACAACTACAACACTGACTTTATTAGACAAAACATTTACCAACCTACTGAAGCTGACGCTACAAACAGGAACCCTACACCTGTTACTACAGTGACTATACCTTACATTAAGGGCACTTCTGAGACCATCTCACGGAGCCCTACAACATTCGTGTAGCCCACAAACCTACAACTATGTTACGACACTTACTGACCAACGTGAAAGACAGAGACAAACCTAACGACAGACAGGGAGCAGTTTACAAGATCAAATGCTCCGACTGCCAGGCTTCCTACATTAATGAGACTGGCAGAAACCTTAACACGAGACTGACTGAACACAAACGAGCCACGAGAAATGGTGATGCCAACAATCACATTGCTGTACATCATCAACTGACAAACCACAGCATTGACTGGGACTGTGCTCAGTGCTTAACCTACAGTACAAACTATTTTCAACGACTGACTCTGGAAAACTGGTACACTAACCTAGAACAAACGCCTCTTAACAGATGTCAACAACTACTGGTGCCTTACAAACTACTTATCCATGACAGAAACGAAACCGACAAACGGACTTCTAACAGACCGACTTAACAATACACGGACCAAAAACCGACCTATTTGACTAACAATAGATGGATCGCAACCCACCAATGACTGATGACAAACTTTACACGAGTCTTTCAGCCAATACCATCATGGCTATACTGACCAATCACGTTCAACAGACCAGACTTATAACATCATCGACTGACAAACACTATTCACTTGACTCTGAAGATGACTTCCGCTCAGGTTGTCGAAACATCAGTCACCAACAACAGTTCTTTTCAGAACTACACTCACCCGGACGATCACACTCTACGAACTAAATATTATTATTATTATTCAGTTTCCCTTAATGTTTAGACAACATGAAAGATTCAATTTATAACTATTGTGAGACTTGCACTGTTTGTCTTATTAGGTAGTTTAACAGAGTGATACTCTGAATAAAATACTTTGGAGAGCTTATTAAAGTGCCTATGAAGTAAAAAATAATTGCTGCTTATTTCAAAGGCTTTTCAAAGTAAAGAAGAGTGGCATTTTCCTTTTTGGAATATCTTTTTTCATTTTGGAGATATTCATGTTTTTGTATTATGCAAATGAGGAAAGTGATGGTCAACGTCATAAATAGTTCCACTTTAGCAGTAAAATACTGAATAAAGAATATCTCCAGAAATATTGCAGCAGTGTTCGTCAAACGTGGCACCAGAAATGTTCATCACAAAAAAAACAGAATGACACCTACTATGTTGTTGCCATGGCAACACTCTTGGCTCCAGTCTCTTTCTGAGAAAAATCAAATATCACCGTTTGCAACCTTTTACAGTGGGACAGAGGGTCTTGCTTGGGACACACATGGTTCCATATTGTCTTAACTGAGAGTGGATGATCCTTGTTTAAGATAAAATCTGGAAATTTTAGTCTTAATTAAAACAGGAACAGCGGCATAACTGTTGTCATGGCAATGACACGACGGGCAACATTTTGTTTCTTTTGTGATGTACATTTCTCGTGCCAAGTTTAAAGAACACTGCTTTAATATTTCTAGAGATATTCTTGATTGAGTGTTGTGCTGTTTTAGTGGAACCACCTATCATGTCATCACTTTTCGCATTTGCATAATACAAAAACGTTAATATCTCAAAAACGAAAAAAAGATATTCCAAAAAGGAAAATGCCTTTCTTCTTTAATTTGAAAAGTCTTTCAAATAAGCAGCAATTATTTTTACTTCATAGGCACTTTAAATATTTTTTGGCCACTTAAAGTTATTACATGGGTTAGATGAGCATTGGCACGTGGGGTAAATCTCTGCAGTTACCATATGTTAATGAAGCACAATTTTGACCCAATATGGTCCAAGCTCTCATAAGCGACCACCTTCCTTTAGTGACCACCTAGGCTTGACATTTTGGTGGTCGCTTACAGGAGGGTCAACTGTATTGTGGCAGCAGAAGTAAGCTATAAATTTTCAGAGTAATAGAAGAATTTATTGAAGCGGAAAGGTGGAGCTGCAATGCATGCACTATTCAGTAGGATCACTGCAACTTGCTACTCTGTTCTCTTTTTGTGCCTCATTCATCGATTTTTGTGTGGCAAAAGTAGAAGAAACGAATACAGACAAATAAACACAAGTGTGCTGCCAATTTAGATGTCGATTGCCAACTTTCGTAGTGTTTTATTTACATCTGCAGTGGTACTGATGTTTAAGAAGTCTGGCTTTACAATTTTAAGTTTTGCCATTGCAAATAAACAAATCGAACGATGATCATGTCTTAATCTCACCACATGTGTAAATCAACCTTCAAAGTGATTTGGAGGTGCAATTTGTAATGCTCAACAGTTGCATTATTTTATTTGAACACTGGCATTGTATGTTACTACAAAAAAAAATGTTACCACAATGCAAACCATTAGTACTTACAGTACACTCAGAAGAAACTAGAAAAGACTTGAATGAAATGAGACACATCTCAAGAGAAATGAGATGCATCTCAAGAGAAACAAGACTTGTCTCGAGACTCTGTCCATGCGGAGCCGGACAATTCAGCAAACCTCAACAATCAGGGAACGGATCGAAACACCCCAAGTCCTTACAGGGACCTATACACCAAACTCAAAGGCCATGGTTTAAAGATTGCACATCTTAATGTCAGAAGCCTGATTAGGAAAATCAGCGAGATCAAATTAATGTTAACAGAGAGTAAATTCGACATCCTTGCAATCACAGAAACTCATTTGGACGATGAAACACCCACTGAGGAAGTCACGCTAACAGGATACCAAGTCGCTAGGCTGCACAGGAAGGATCAACAAGGCGGTGGCTGCATAATATATTACTCAGAATGCTTGCACGTATACAAGAGAGACGATCTCAAATCAGACATTGAAGCAATCTGGATTGATGTCACTGTGAACTCTCAGAAGCTACTACTTGGCTGTGTATACAGACCCCCGGATGATTACACCTTCTACAACAAATTTCACAGTCTGCTTGAACACTGTGCGAGGAACAGAAAAAATGTAGTGATCCTTGGTGACCTGAACTATGACTTGATTGCCAAGGACTATGAAGGGAGAAGACTGCTTAGAATCCTTGGCAGCTTTGACCTTAACAATGTCGTAAAAGACCCCACAAGAACAACTCTAACTACTTCTACCTTGCTTGACCTCCTGATTACCTCTGATACATCTAAGTTAATAACATCAGGAACATTTGACCCAGGCCTATCCGACCACTGCCTCATGTATGGTATCATTAAGCTGCATTGTGAGAGGACGCCCCCAAAATACATTTTTGCAAAAAATTACAAGCAAATCAATATTGAAACACTAAAACATGCTTTTCGCACTGTCCCATGGTCTGTAATTGAAACATTCGATGACCTTGATGACATCACTTGGGTATGGGAAACTCTCAATAAGGACATAGTGAATGATCATATTCCCCAGAGGAGAGTTAAAATACGTTCAGACAGCTTACCATGGATGAATTCTCATATTCGGAAAACCGTGAACAAACATTATAGAACTCTCAAGTGTGCAAAGGAGTCAGGGTCCAAAGACCTGTGGGATGAATATAAGAAACTAAGAAATGAAGTTACCAAGCTCCTTAGAGACGCTGAGGCTAACTACTGGAGTCAAGAATTCCAAAACACAGAAAGCAGTAAAGACTTTTGGAAGCTTGTAGCAACGATCACCCATAAAAAGAAATTGAATAACATTGGGCCCATTGCTGATGATCAGAGCCACATGGTACTTGACGACCAAACCTGGCCTCACAAATAAACCCAATACCGAACTCCCGGGACATAGAACACATCTACAGAATCACTTCCACTCTCTCCAGCATCAGTCTCAACAAATCAGACCTCCTTAGACGTATCAAGACCATCAACCCTAATAAAGCCTCTGGCCCAGACTCGATTGCTCCCCGAGACCTACATCTCATTGGTGAGGCCTTTGCTGAAGGCCTCCATACTGTTTTTAGACATAGCCCACTTAACTCCACTGTTCCATCCCAATGGAAAGTATCCAGAATGCTCACTACCCATAAGAAGGGAAGCAAAACAGACAGAGGAAATTTCAGGCCTCTCCAAATGCTGAGCCTACCTAGCAAATTACTGGAGGGTCTAGTGTGTGAGAGACTAGACAAGTTCACCACAGACACTGGGCAACTGAATGACAACCAGTGGGGTTTTCGACAAGGCAGATCAACTGAGGAAACTCTAATATACCTGACTGAGACCTGGAAAACAGCTATTGATAACAGAAAAGTAGTCGGAGTCGTCTTTATTGACTTTCAGAAGGCATTCGACACAGTATCCCACGATGTATTAATCCACAGACTACAAGCTATGGGACTCAGCGGAGATATACTGGAGTGGTTGACCAGTTACCTGAAAGACAGGAAGCAATTCGCCGTAGTCAATGGTTGTTCTTCACAAACTAGGCCAGTTACTCGCGGAGTCCCACAGGGGTCCCTGCTAGGACCCAGGCTCTTCACATACTACATTAACAATCTCAGTGATTCGATAACTGAGGGCAACCTGGAATTGTACGCTGACAACAAGATGCTACGTATTATTGGTAACAATGTAGATGAAGTAGTTGACGGTCTAAACAGAGCCCTCTCAGAGATTTCGCTCTGGTGCAGAAACAACAAATTAACTATACACGTTGGGAAGTCTGAGGCTATGATCATATCCCATACAGCCTTCTATGGCTCACTAGGAGATAAGATCCTGAATGTTGTTTCCGAAACAAGATGTCTGGGGATCATTATTGACTCCCAGCTCTCTTGGAACAGTCACACAGAACACCTCTGCAAATCTTTTGGAAAGAAAGTAAGACAGTTTAAAAGATTTAAATACCTACCAACAAGCACACTAGAAACAATTTACTTCAGCAGCATTGTCCCTACTATCACTTATTGTCGCTTAGTTTGGGGCACTAGCACACCATCTCTGATGAACGAGCTTGAACACATTCATGCAAGGGCAGCTAAACTCATTCACAGTCTACCACGGGACATATCAGATCAAGACGCCCTAGAAACAACTGGATGGGAGCCACTATCAAATCAATATAAAAAGAAACTACTCACTCTAATGTACAAAGTAAATTGTAACATTACCCCAGATAAAATAACAAACCTCTTTAGTATTGCTAACCCATACTATAATCTTAGAAATAGTAATCACTTTGTACTACATAGATTCAACTTGGACATTGGTAGAAATTCCTTAAGATATAGAGGCCCAATAGCATGGGAACTAACTCCAACCGCTCTCAAACAGTCCACCTCCTTAAAGAACTTCAAGAACCTTTTAAAACAGCGTCGCCATAAATTTTTCATCTAAAACATTAGCTTTCTGAAAGAAGTATGCATGGTCTCACATAAGAATCAAGATTATACATATTTTTAATTTAGTAATTTTCACTACATTTAAATTGATAATTGTATTTAGATCATTATTAGCATAATTTTTATATATTACTTGTAGATTAAATATAGGTCCACATCAACGTCTGGCTGCCTTTAATTTAACCTATTTCAAATAAAGTATGTATGTATGTATGTATGTAGAATCGAGACACCTCTCGCAAGATGGTGGTAACTTACATTTGGGTACTACTGTACTTGTCCATGGCAAATAACACATACACATAGTCCAAAAGTTGCACTACATATGCTGAATCTCTGGGCATAAAATTGGACAACATTATTTTGCATCTACCACAACTTTTCATAAGGAGTCTGAGTTTTCTTCATAATTTTCAATGCAAATATTCCAAACTTTCAAAATCCACAATATGTTGTACATTTTCTCACTATGTGTTGTGAACATATTTTCAGTGTACTTGGTGAAGATTATGGTAGGTATACTTCAATGTTAACTGTCTCAGCTTGTTCCCATTCACTACAAAGTCACAACATACAATGTAAAGACATGCACTGGGGAATCAAAATGGCTTCCCTTTACACGGTCTTGTTCCCATTTGTTACTCTTTAGTCATGTCAATGTGTTTTGTTGGATAATGCACTTTCTTGTTGGATTGTTACATTGGGGTTGGGGTATAATCGGAGAGGAGTGTTTTGTCGTGTGTCACGATAATGGATTTCATGTTTGACATGCAAGAGTTGCTAGGCTTGAGCGTGTGCCTGTCAAAGATCTTGTGAAGCAGGTGGTTCTTTGGGAAACGTTTGTCTACAATGTTAAGGAACTTCCTTCCTAGGTTGATTTTGATGCTGGAGTTCTATGGGGAATTGTACCATGTGATGTTTCTGTGGTGATTTTTCTCGCAGTTGCTTGTCAGTGTTTAGATGCGTTGTGGGTTGTATATCAACTTGTTGCTATATCCACTTTTATCAAGTGCTCTTTGGTATGGGTAGTGGAGATGGCTTTGTTGAAAACTTTTTGGCCGGATGAGATTCATGTCAGTCTCTTTTTAATGTTTTCTGGGATATTCTTTAGTATTACTGGGGGGGATTGCTTTGTCGGTGGACATATAGTAATTTGGTGCCAAGTTTCATGAATGGCTGGTAGTTCCACTTGTGAGGTCGAAGGTTACATCTAGGAAGTTGACGGTTTTCTTGTTTGTTTCGATCGTGATTTGTCCATTTGATTTGGGGGTATTGTTTTCAAGTTCTTGAGGTCTTGGGGTCTTAGAGGTCTTTGTTTTCAAGACACCCAGGAAACAACAACAACAACAATCTTTATTTGTACTCTCTCACACTTTTATACTAATTGTACAAAAATATTGATGATAAAAATTAGAGTACAGGCTGCCTGAAATGACAAGGAAACGCCATACTAGCTGCAGTGCCCACTGAAAACTGAAAACTAATTATTCGGACTTCCGTAGGAAAGTCAGAGTTTATAACATGCAGGCCATTCGTTTTTGTCATCGTATTTGGTCACCAAATAGGGAGTCATAGTCCCAGGCGTTCCTAGTGTAGAGGGTGGAAACTGGGGATGAGGATGCAACAGCTTGCTTTATCAGTAGTCACTTTAATGGATAAACAAGAAGGCCCTTCTTTCTTCTGTGACATTTCGTGACCATTTGTCACGATCATCGAGTTCAGTTGTCGGCAGAAACAAAATAAAGTCTACCTTTTAATTTTAATGAAGGCAGCAAAAAGGAAACTCAACATTTGGACACTGGGAGTCAAACCTCGGACACTTGATTCATGATGCATCCACTTGACCACTACACCATCAAGGCACCAGCTGAATGTGTTATTTTGTTCAATTAGCTCACTTGTAAAGACCAATTTGATATTGCAATAAGAAGCCCGAGTAAAACTCTTAGAGCATCTAGTTTAATCTTTCAGGTGTCTCTTATGAAGGATAAATCTCAAATCAGACAACACTGTTTACCTTCAGTAAAGTCTTCTTGTGTAAATGGCTTTGAAGATTACTATTGATTTTAAGTGGTTTTGTTCTTAAAACTAAAGAACTGATCCCTGCCAGCAACAGCATTTGGCCATGCATTATGATGTTAAGTTCTGAATTGAGGAAAATTTCCCAGAATCAACAGCAACCTCTTGCTGACTGTGAATCAACTTGATAGCAATCTGCTTTAAGTAACTAAGTACCACATCCTGTTTTTTACAAAGCTGGGCAGAGGAGTTGAAATAGAATCTGCTGAGAAACAATTCCAGCTAATGATCAGAGCTCCACAACCACCCAATTTCAAGTGCGGTCCCCTTATAACCACTTGGCACATTGCCTCCTACCAAATGACTTCAAACTGTGACTGCTATTTCATTGGTAATTTACATTTAACAAATTGGTACATATATTCTTGCTAGTCTTATAGCCATAAGTGCTGCCTGGTTTTTTACTGTTCATTGTTTCAACCAGTAATACTTATTTCAGTTAGTACTTTTTTGGCTGATTTTCGGAGACAATGTGTTTGGCAGTGTTTAGCTAAGGGAGATAACCAGTTGGTATGATGGCATTTTATGAGGTTTTGTTGTTCCTTTCCTATGCAACCCAATGGCTGGGCTCCTGTAAGTTATTTTGACACTACTTTATCCTCACAGTGGGCCAAAGTCCATCTCGCTATTTTCCCATTTCTTCTATCCAGGTGATTGAAGTTTCAGCCAAACCAAGTGAGGATCAGTCTGGTGAACTTGATATTAAATGGTGTGTTGTCGGAGCTGCTCATGGAGAAAAGGATTTTGAATCAGAGGTATAATGTTGTATAAGTGGTTTGAAACCTTGAAGTGTTCTAACTGTCACTGACTGATTTTTGTTCCTTTCCAAGAATCACAGATTACGTAGACGAAGTTGTTATAATTTGGCTGTTTCAGGGAGAACATTTTCGTTGATCCGAAGTTGCAAGCCAGAGCTTTTTAGGAAGGTACTGTATTTACATAAGTTTGCAGCTACGTATAATAAATATATACAGTATGCAATGACAGTATGGTCCTGCATAGATAGCTAGGCTTAAGAAAACGACTTTGCCTGAGCTTGTGATTGTTCACTGGTACTCCACAACCAAAATGTAAATAATGTACAATAACCAAAGTAACTAATAATAATAATACAAGAAAGGCATTCAAAATGCTTTACCTTTTCTCACAATCGCTTTAGGGTTGAAAAAGGACTTTTATGTTTAATGTTGCACACTTGCTTTTATTTCAAAATCTATAATTCTAACCAATTTGACAAGAGCTACATCTACTTAGCTTGGTACATAGCAGATAAAAAATCTGAAAAGGGTAATGCCTGGGTGAGTGGCTGTCATTGACACCTATTCCTCTGCTATGAAAATTGCTCAAATTGTTAAAATCATATGCACTGTGAAGGTCATTTCATATATTTCATGTTCCAACTACACTTCACATATATGTAATATATGTCCTTCATACATTCAATGCGGCCCCATGCCCCACTGGGGGCAATAAGGATTGATGATGATGATGATGATGATGATACATTCAATACATCAAGAAAGCAATTCTAGGCAGAAGATCATAAATTGAATTAAATTTGACAATACTTTCCTCTTGTTAAGCTTGATAGCAATTAGCTCATATCAACCTCAACTGGTACACAACTTGGGTTGTTATGATGCAGTAGTGAGAGTACTTGCTTCTCACCAATGTGGTCCATGTTTTATTCCATCTTGGTGCCATATATAGGTTGAGATAATTGTTCAATCTTACTTTGCTCCAGGGTTTTCTCTGGGTGTTCCATTTCTCTTCCCTGTTGAAAAACCAACATTTTCAAATTCCAATTCAACCCAAATAAGGGACCCACATGAAAACAAGCTATGGCTGTTGTAATTTTCTCGTTAAACATGTTCCTGTTATTTATTTTTGTTACATTCACCATTACAATTTTTCCTCTTAAGTTGCTTATCTCAGGAACTGTCTTTGCACGGATGTCACCAGAACAGAAAACATGGCTAATTGAAGCATTGCAGGATTTGAAGTAAGTCAGGACAAAGTTATATCCGATATGTGTACAGTGTAGTTGCAGTTACAGAGTTGCGTTTAATTCAGTTGAATATGAAAAGTAACTGTGATTTTCCAACCTTTTATAAGATGGCCATGTAAAACTAGAAGGTAAAGTAGAAAACAGTTTGGTATACTAACCTGCACCAATACAAATGACATCACTGAAGACAACAAAGATTTCCATTGACAATCCTGACATAACATTGTTTACACATCATGGATGTTTACGCCATTCTACTGTCCTTTGTGGCCCGGCCCTTAGTGGGCCAGATAGCAACATAATTGTGTTACAGCTGTACCAAATAGACACCCGGACAGTTTTTTTAATTAACTATGATTTGCTAACCTCTAATTACTTTTCTCAACCATCTTGATTGCATGCCAATAATGGAAGAATAACTGCTTGGCAATTCTTCTGATCCAAAGGAATGGTTCATGTTTTCAAAACCAAGGAAAAACTTTTCAGAAGGATCCACAAAATTGTGAACTCCTGTAATCTGAACTTTCAATATGAAAGCATCATGCCATCTAAAAACAGCAAATTTATGCAAACGGTGTTTTAAGGAAGTACCAAAATTTTTCATGGCAGAGCTTCTATCATTAAGTTGCAGTTCATTTAATGGAACAGCAAAAAGGACCAGCAACAGAGGATACATTTCTTTTTCTATATTGCCTAATGTTTACAATAAATTTTTGTGGAAAAATTCAGCCTTTTTACTGTTTAGGGATTTAGCAAGTTCGAAACGTTTGCATACTTTAATGACGATGTACATTGTAACAGCTTAAACATTCTGTCCTGCTGTCCAACTTACAGTATTGTGCAAAAGAAATGCAAAGAATAATCAACGAATATTGCGCTTTGTTCTTGCGTTTTATTGCCGATATATCAGCAAAACATCACATGGATCGGCGAACATTGAAACGAGAAATAGGCGAGATATCAATACAATCTTCGCAATATCCCGCTGAGATATCGTTCTAGTGAGACTTCATTGCAGCGATATCTCACTAAGCAAAACAATATATCGCCATGATATATCGTTGCAGGGAAGTTCGTTGTAACAATATATCGTAGTGAACTTCGCTTCAACGATTTATTGTAGTGAAGCGATTGTGTTCGATGAATCCGTGTCTGTGTACATGTGATGGGCATAGTTGAGTAATAAGTGGTTCAACAAAGCGCAAAAATTTGCTTTCAAAAAGCTCTCCATGCTCTGCCATAATAAGTGGCTTTGCTAACAGGGTTTGCTACGATTGGTCAGTGGTTTTCACTGAAATGATAACAATTTTGATGCGATTGCACAGCTAGCATATAAACTACATCTTTTCGCATATTAAAGTTACGATTGATGTCTCCACTCTCCATAGATAGACTGCGAAGGTGTTCCGGCAACCCAAAAGCATTGCAAGTTTTGTTTTGTTTTGTTGTCAGAGCCGAGAAAGCGGCGGAAATTGAGCCAAAATTGCATTTGCAACTTATGGTTGTGTGCTGTGTGCCCAATGAATTGAGTCCCAGTCTTCTAAAAGTATTTTTGTTTAAAGGAGCTCAGTCACGGTATTTTGAGTTATTTTGGCCACATACAAAATTACCTTTAAATGTTAGGAAACCTGAGAATAACAGTTTAATAAGATAGAAAAACACCAAAGAGATAATGATAAACCATAAAGGAACAAGGATGGCTAAGGGTGGGGAAGATTAACACGGATTACAAACGAGAAATTTGAAAAATTGAGGCCAAACTTTTCAATATGTGCAAACTGTGACTGAGCTCCTTTAAGGTCATTCCTCACATTTACATCACACATCCTTACTGCGCATAATTTATGGCGTCATTAGTGTGCATTCATGCACACGCTTATTGAAAACATGACGGATTTGGCTTGATATTGAGCTCTGTCAGTTGAAAAATGGCTTTAGCTCACCAACAAGCACGGGCACCCCAATGTTGTTTTCAGTCACTGTAATCAACTAATCATAGGCTTTGCGTGAGAAAAGACTGATCTAATTTCTATTGCTGAAAATTGAATAAATAAGAATAAATAGCAGATACACTGTGGTCTTTTCTATTTTGCAGTTTGGTAGCCACGTCAAGAAATTTGGTTCAAATTTTTAATCAGGGATTTAGCTTTCTGTCTGAATCAAACTTAAAATGTTTATTTGTGTCCGACAATGTATTGACTGTAGTTTAATGCGTGTTTTTATGAGTCTGGGCTCACAAAGATTTTACAATTACTGGGAATGCGTTCTTATAATAAACATCAAGTAATGCCAAAATGGGGCATTTTCAATGCTTCACTGCTTCTTAATGAGCATGGGCACTCCCCTTTTTTATTTCAAAATTGAAGTTATCATATGACAAATATTCAGTGGACAAAGTTTGAGTTTTGTTTTCCTTTATATCTTATTCCTGCTTGTTGCACACATCAGACACTATTTATTTTGTCTCCCGCACGTATTAAAAACAAGTTTGTTGAACAAAGGCTCTCAAAACTTCTCCTCTTTGTAAGCCCATTCATATTTTAATTAGGCAAGGTGCATTCTTATGGAAATTTGATTGAAGCGAACTACTGTTTCCTGAGAGGTCCAATTAGATGATTGACTACAGCGATAACAAAAATGCTTCATAGCAACTGTTGAGTTGAGCACGGGTCGCGTGTTACTGAAAGTAAATAATTGGTTCTCATTAGTAAAGTCAGAAATAAACCTTATCTATGCACCCGTGCTAACAAGAAATTTTTCTCACACAGCTTTTCAAAACTTGCACACCCTTGTACCCAGGGAAATGATGATGAAGTACTTTGCCTAAACATTGCTTCATCAAGCGCAAATAAAGAGATAGAAAAACAAGTATGCTTGCCGAATAAAATGACTTTGAAATAACTTTGAATATTACTGTTAGCTGAAGGCAGTTGAAGGGTCGCAGTTCAGATTCAATTTCTCGCTTTGCTATGACAATCAGCACTCAAACGTCCGTACGGAAACTGGATCCTAGTGATTTAAAGGCAAGTTGCTGTTTTTATCAAAGAGCCGTCTGAAACACACGTACATGTAGCATCTAATTTTCCTGTCTTCTGATTATCCTACCCACCTACACTTCTACTAGGGTCATACAATTGCCTTCTTTGCTATGACATTTGTAATAGGATTTCACGAGTAATAGAGTGGATTTTTTATGGAACCAAGGCAGGAAGATTCAGTAGATTTAAACATGCTTTTAATTAAGACTTAATTAGTTAACATTGAAAACATTAAACACACCACTCGCCATCTCAAAAAGCTGACTTCATAACGCAGAGGATTCGTCAGTATCGTAAATGATCTTTGGAGAAATGTACATGTATTTCACAATGCCGTGACGATAACTTTTTGGGGGGAAAAGATGTAACGATAACCTGGAATGATATCTCACTAAGCGAAAACAATATATCACAAAGCCAGAATGATATATCGCAAAGCAAAAACAATATATTGCTGGCAGGAAACGATATCTCGCAAAGCAACAACGATATCTCACCAAGAAATAAAACAATAACTCTAATGATATATCGCTCGATAGATTGTTAAAGGTAAAATCTCGTTATATATCGCGATATTTGTGATATTCATCGATTATCATTTGTATTACTTTACACAATACTGTATGTTTACAAACAAGTCTTTCAGCAAATCATGGATTACAATCGCAGAAAGTCCAAACAAAGTGATATTCTTTGGTGTGAAGTGCTTCTGATTGAAGTTATTGGGTACGATCCATTCAACCAAAATTTCCAGGTTGAGGTTTGAAAATTTCTTGGTGTCAAATGGATCGTTATGGGTCCGGACAGTCGTGTTCCATTCCACTCACAAAACAAGTGTCACGCTCATTTAAAATGGAGGATGTTGGATCACTGTTCCTCGCACTAGAGCTAGATTTCAACGGTGATATCAATGATATTGTGTGAGCTGTTTCGTGTGTAGTATTATTTTGCGTGGACCTTTCCCAAATATTTGCCATAATTATGAGTTCAAACACCACTTTCAAATGACGAAAAGAACATTCTAAATTCTCTTGAGAAATAAATCATCTTTAAGAGCCATTAATAGCCAAAACATACACACGGTTGGACCGAACTGATCCATTCACTTTTAGACTGAAATTTCCGGAAATTTTGGTTGAATGGATCGTGCCTATTAAGCAGACTTTCCGAGACCAATTGCAGACTTGAATTTGCTTGTAAATTCCAATTCTAACTAAACTGGGTATTTTTTTTTTTTTTTTATATATTTTATTTACCAATGACATTCGTTACTTACATTAAAGTTACTTACAGAAGAATAAAATATCTACAATTAACTTACAATCAAAAATAAATATATAATTAGCTTACGATAACAACTCTACAATATACAATGATGAGGAACACACTTATTGATAGCAGTGCAAAAAACTATCTGAAAAATGTTTCACTATAGAAACAGGGCAAGAAACTTTCTTTTTAATTCACTTGTCACTTCAGACAAGTGCAATGTGTATTTTGTTTCTCTGAACCACAAAAGTACTTGTCCAATAAAACCAACAACAATAATAAATGGACTGTTAAAGTTTTTATCGTCTGAATCCTTGAACTCCATCACCACATCCAGTGTACATCAGGCTGCTTTTGTTAGCTAATTCTGCATACTTCTGACAAGTCGAGAAGTGCATTTTGTTTGCTTCTTCTTCATAAACAGCTCAATTGAACTCTTTCAACCATGCTGGTTGAAACTTTCTGATGTGCTTTGTTTCATTATTTTTCTTGCTGTATTTGTCCTTTTTCTTTTGGAATGAACATCATTGTCAGTACTGTCAGGTGTTTCAGGTGCTGACCTCTTTAAAAAGTTGTTGTCTTTAAAATTGTCGTCAACTGAGACAAAGACGTCATGGATATGCTTGAACAGGAAAAGTACTAACAAGCATGTGTGGTATCATGAGTCTGCTATTATGCTGTACAGTAGGACTTGCAATGAATTTAATGATGGCACTTTGTGTAATGAATCAAACACACGATGTAAACAAAATGATGTTATTTTTATGTTACTTCCTGTAAGAGCTACTTATTTTTTAGGGCACTTAAGTTATCAAATATGGAAAGGATTACTTATTACAACATACATATCCAAAGAAAGCAGGTAGTAAAGTTTGTTGACTTTTTTTTAACTTGGACCTCTTCAACTTGGTCGTCTATTCAGACAATGTTTTTGGGATTCATGGGATCATCATGGTTTTGGGTTCCTGGAATCATACTTTTCCTTGTCTGTAGGGTCATTGTAAATAAAATATACTCAAATCAACCGTTACATCTTAGTTTCCACACACTGTGCACATACATTTTGCCTGCTTATATAAATAGCAAAAACAATTCCTATTACATGTGATTAATATTGGTTCCTTTTACATTCTACACATGCTGAATTAGTCACATTACATTTTCTCCTTTTCTTCCAGACAAAAATAAAGGATAAAAAACTCAAAGTTTATGCAGTCACTTGACACACTATGAAAGTAACAGTTCAAAATGTTTCTCACAACAAAACAAAGTAATCAAAGGATTAATGCCTGAAGTCTCCAAAACAGTCTCTGAATCTTTCAAGACTCTCTTAACTTCTTACTAGGCATTACACAAAGTCTCCAAAGCACACAGGCCTCCTAACAATTGGTGATGACCTCTGCACAGTTTGCTGAGTTAACAATATGGACTTGCCATCAGCATTTGACTCTCACTTTCTCCTCTAGAGAGGTACTGGGCTATTTCCAGTCACTTCTGTCATCATTGGTGGGACAATTTCCTGCCTCTGTCCAACTTAATCTGACAAACTGTTTTCTTCTCCACTTGGTCTAAACACACCATCTTGCTCAGTGTACTTCTTTACAAACACAGTATTCCTTCTGATTTCCTCTTCAGTCTCCTTTCTGACTGTTACTTCTTTTCCAGGCTTCTGAACCACTTTGGAAGGACTTGGACAGAAGTAAGTCAAAAGCTTGTTAGACTTTTCTACTCTCAGTAACCCAGTGTCACCAATCTGTATTGACTTGAGCAGTGCACCTCTACGTGCATCGGCATACGCTTTGCTCTTCAATTTATTCAACCAATCCCAATCACAAACTTCTTCTCTCAATGCCTTTTTGATTTCTCTTCTTAACTCTGGCAATTTCGTCCTCATCTCCCAACGTACAAACATCAAGTAGAAGGTTGTGGCACCTGTGGCAGCTTGTGGAGTGAATCGGTATGCTGCCAGCCAAGTAACCAACTCAGTTCGCCAATTCTTCCCTTCTAAATTAGCATTCTGAAAAGACTTGAGCAATGAATGGTTCTGGCATCTGACCTCTCCATTGACTTGAGGCCACAGTGGCATCATCCTTCAAAGCTGATACTTTGACTTTACCACATCCTGATGACCCTCCTGAGCCAGTTTTACTATCTTGTTTCGCAAGATTTTGAGTACCACTATCCTTGTACCATGAAGCAAAAGCTCACCATGGGTGCATAATATTTGTCTGTGACATGTGCATTTGAAGGAACCGTACACCATTCCCAGTTCCCGGTCTCACACAGGTCTTCCCTAAGCACAACTCTTCATCATTGTAGGACGCCTCTTCAATCTCCTTCTGTGATAATGCTACCGGGGGTTGACTCTCTACAACGCCTCTGACGAAATAGTACTTCTCGCCATGGTCCAATGGACCGAGATAATGAGATAATGCATCAGCAATGTTTGTCTTTCCAGGTTGGTACACAATTTTAAAGTCATAACCTTGTAGCCACAACACCCATCTCTCAATTCGCGCACAAGGCTTTGACATTTGTGAATAGACTCATTCCAAGGGTTTATGATCTGCTTTCAGCTCAAAGCTTCTTCCGGATAGATACATGTTAAATTGCTCACAGGCCCAAACCAATTCCAACGCCTCTTTTTCTGTCTGACTGTAGTGTCTCTCCACGTCAGTCAAGCTTCTAGATGCATAGGAGACAGCCCTTCATATCCCTCCTTGTTCTTGGGTAGGAGCTGCACCTAAACCCTCTGGGGATGCATCTGTTATGATTCTTGTGATGTCCTACGGTCAACCCTGAAGTAACAATGTCTCAGCCCAAGTGACAAGACACTTCAGCTCCTGACAAGCTGTTTGCTGATCGTCACCCCACTTAAAGGTGACACCCTTTTTGATCAGCTCTTGAATGGGCTTGGCTATGGATGCTACATCTGGCATGAACTTTGCTGAATATTGAACGAGACCCATAAAAGAGCGTATCTCACTTGTGTCCTTAGGAGGCTGTGCATCTCTAATGGCACTAACCTTCTCTTTGCTTGGGTTAAAGCCATTGCTGGCCAGTTCATAACTGAAAAACATGAGCTTTGAGTCGAAACTCATACTTGTCTCCGTTCACTGTTAACCCCACTTCACTCAGCCTATCCAACACTGCTAAAAAGGCATTGGTCATGCTTTACACCCTTGCCATGAAAAATTAGATGATCCAGGACATCCCCTCAACACATCTCTGACAATTTGCTGGTTTTTGCTCCGCTGCCAACGTCATACCAAACATCATCCGCTTATAACAAAGACCTCAAAAGTAGTGATGTGTTGACTGTCCTCATTAAGTACAATCTGATGGAAACCCATTTGAGATCAATTTTGCTGAACATGGTACCCTTGTTCAAATTTTGTAAAAGTTCACCACTGGTGGAATCAGGTGTCTTGCTTCGTTCACATGATGCACATCCACGCACACCCTTACATCTCCATCACCCTTAGTAATAACCACAAAAGGTAAGATCCATCCGTAGGCCCATCTGGTACTTCCTCTATAATTTAATGGGTGGCATGGGCATCAATGGGTTAATATACCCAAAATGACTGTTACATCTTAGTTTCCCCACACACCACTCATATATTGAGCCTGCTTCTATAAATGGCGAAAGCAATTCCCATTATGTGATTGGTTCATTATACATTCCACACATGAAGAAGCTAGTCATAAAAGGGGATAAGTGACGATTTTGGTTGCTTTTCTTTTTTCTTGCTCCAAATTAGCTGAAGTTTTGCATGTGGTCTTCAATGTAATAGAAAAATGTGGTTCTGTATTTTTGTCCCTGGTTTTTGCTTTGTTTTCGAGTTAAAACGTAGGCAAAAAACTTGGCTTTTCCTAGGCATGTCTTTAGGAGTTTATTTGTTGAACAGCAAACAGGCAGACTGTTTATAGTGTATGAAGTCAAAACCAAATCCCACAGCATATAGAGCGGAAATCTGGGAACGGATTGTTTACACCGGTTATTGTGACGTGAACACAACACGTGAATCGATCGAGCGTCAAATGAAATGCCATCAAACAAAAAAGAGATGTGCCGCATTAGAGCTCTGTCAACTAATATCTTAAGCATTGTTTTAAAGTACCTTGTGTGCCTACCTGGTGGTTGAGAGGCATCATAAAGCCTCGATAAACCCGTAAGTCATCAGCACGTTTTAAAGAATCAAAATGTGTTCTGAAACTTCGAAGGCAGCTGATATACTGTAATCGTGTTATCGGCGTTCGAAGTCAGATCGAGCCAGGTAGCAAAGTCCAAGAGCAGTTCTTGCCCAAGAAAAATACCCTCTGGTGAGTTGTGGCCCATTTGCCAAGCGTTGCTAGCGTCAAAGTTTGGAAAGCGAGAACTGGTTTTAGACTTATAAAATTTGTCTTGTATCGACCGCCATGTCTTCCTGCGCACGAGGTGTAAAGACCCTTCCCGGCATGCATTGCGATTACGTTCTGCGGACGTTTCTCGAACTGGTAACTAGATTTAAACATAATAATGGCCAGCAAGTGGCGATGGATTGTAACAGATCTGTGATCCAGTTTGCGTTGATTTTATTTCAAATCGGCATGATTTGTAGTGTTTTGAGCTTCTGGGATCAGGGGACATGCAGATGTATGGAGACCCGTACGTTGCGCAGAAGGGTTAATCTGTTAATCTGTCAGCCCTATTTATAGAGCGTTTTCACGTGGAGTCATCAAATTCTTAAATCCAAAACTAAACAGCCGCCAAAGTTGTTATCCTCATCAGGCATAAGAGGTACCAGCGCATTTTGAACTTGGAAGTTATGGCGGTGCGTGACATCAAGCTACGATCGCGTTTGTCGAAAACTATGTTTTATCTCGTGATTTTTTAGCCATTGAAGACGTTGCCGTATTTGAAAAAGTGTTTATTGAAATCTTTATTTGTTTCATTTTATTTTTATTTACACCTTTTTTTGACCTGAAATCAGCATTTTTGAGCTTATACGTTGCGTGAAATTACCATTTTCAGGAGCCCATCATGGGCTCCTACCATTTTGCCGTTTTCTAAGTGAAACCAACATCCTTGCCGTCACGCGTTAATGTCAAATTAACATTTTAACCTATTTAGACCTGAAATCAACATCATCGAGCTTATGCGCTGCGTAAAATTGACATTTTGCTGGTTTCTAAGTGAAACCAACATCCTTGCCGTCACGCGTCAATGTGAAATCAACATTTAAACCTTTTTTGACCTAAAAGCAACAATTTTGAGCTTATACGTTGCGTGGAATTGACATTTTGCTCGTTTCTAAGAGAAATCAACCTCCTTGCCGTCACGCGTTAACGCGAAATCAACATTTTAACCTATTTAGACCTGAAATCAACATCATTGAGCTTATGCGCTGCGTAAAATGGACATTTTGCTGGTTTCTAAGTGAAACCAACATCCTTGCCGTCACGTGTTAACGCGAAATCAACATTTAAACCTTTTCTTGACCTAAAATCAACATTTTTGAGCTTATACGTTGTGTGGAATTGACATTTTGCTGGTTTCTAAGAGAAATCAACCTCCTTGCCGTCGCGCGTTAACGTGAAATCAACATTTTAACCTATTTAGACCTGAAATCAACATCATTGAGCTTATGCGTTGCGTGAAATTGACATTTTGCTGGTTTCTAAGTGAAACCAACATCCTTGCCGTCACGCATTAACGCGAAATCAACATTTTAACCTATTTAGACCTGAAATCAACATCATTGAGCTTATGCGCTACGTAAAATTGACATTTTGCTGGTTTCTAAGTGAAACCAACATCCTTGCCGTCACGCGTTAACGTGAAATCAACATTTAAACCTTTTTTGACCTAAAATCAACATTTTTGAGCTTATATGTTGCGTGGAATTGACATTTTGCTGGTTTCTAAGAGAAATCAACCTCCTTGCCGTCACGCGTTAACGTGAAATCAACATTTTAACCTACTTAGACCTGAAATCAACATCATTGAGCTTATGCGCTGGGTAAAATTGACATTTTGCTGGTTTCTAAGTGAAACCAACATCCTTGCCGTCACGCGTTAACGCGAAATCAACATTTAAACCTTTTTTTGACCTAAAATCAACATTTTTGAGCTTATACGTTGTGTGGAATTGACATTTTGCTGGTTTCTAAGAGAAATCAACCTCCTTGCTGTCGCGCGTTAACGTGAAATCAACATTTTAACCTATTTAGACCTGAAATCAACATCATTGAGCTTATGCGCTGCGTAAAATTGACATTTTGCTGGTTTCTAAGTGAAACCAACATCCTTGCCGTCACGCGTTAACGCGAAATCAACATTTAAACCTTTTTTGACCTAAAATCAACATTTTTGAGCTTATACATTGCGTGGAATTGACATTTTGCTGGTTTCTAAGAGAAATCAACCTCCTTGCCGTCGCGCGTTAACGTGAAATCAACATTTTAACCTATTTAGACCTGAAATCAACATCATTGAGCTTATGCGTTGCGTGAAATTGACATTTTGCTGGTTTCTAAGTGAAACCAACATCCTTGCCGTCACGCATAAACGCAAAATCAACATTTTAACCTATTTAGACCTGAAATCAACATCATTGAGCTTATGCGCTGCGTAAAATTGACATTTTGCTGGTTTCTAAGTGAAACCAACATCCTTGCCGTCACGCGTTAACGTGAAATCAACATTTAAACCTTTTTTGACCTAAAATCAACATTTTTGAGCTTATACGTTGCGTGGAATTGACATTTTGCTGATTTCTAAGAGAAATCAACCTCCTTGCCGTCACGCGTTAACGTGAAATCAACATTTTAACCTACTTAGACCTGAAATCAACATCATTGAGCTTATGCGCTGCGTAAAATTGACATTTTGCTGGTTTCTAAGTGAAACCAACATCCTTGCCGTCACGCGTTAACGTGAAATCAACATTTAAACCTTTTTTGACCTAAAATCAACATTTTTGAGCTTATACATTGCGTGAAATTGACATTTTGCTGCTTTCTAAGTGAGATCAAAGTCCCTGCGGTCACGGCGGGCCGATCCTTTGTTATGATAAACCGAGGCGAGACTTCGACTTATAACAAAGGCTTGGCTTGGTTATTATAACAAAGGATCGGCTCTGTTTATCATAACAAAGGCCCAGCTTCGTTTATTTGCAGCCTCGGCGGGAAAAGGGCGTTAGGTATTTTAATCAAAAGTGAACTTTGTCGAAAACGCTCCAAATTTCGCATAGAGTTTTGTTTAGGTATGTTTAGCAATGTCCCGTAGTTTTTGCGCTAAACCTTGCTTCGTTTTCAGGATATTGCGTATGTAAAAAACCACTCAGTTTTCCTAGCGGCGTCTTTATAAAGCGAAGCAAAAACCAGCAGCAAAAATACAGGAACACGTTTTTCTATTACATTGAAGACCACATGCAAAAATTCAGCTAATTTGGAGCAAGAAAAAAGAAAAGCAACCAAAATCGTCACTTATCCCCTTTTATGACTAGCTTCTTCAATGCTCCCTCATCATAGGCCTGCAATGCGTGCAGAGAGCTAGATTATAATGCTCTCTGCACGCATTGCAGGCCTATGATGAGGGAGCATAATGCTCATCATAGGCCTGCAATGCGTGCGGAGAGCTAGATTATAATGCTCTCTGCACGCATTGCAGGCCTATGATGAGGGAGCATAATGCTCATCATAGGCCTGCAATGCGTGACGCAAAAATACAGGAACACGTTTTTCTATTACATTGAAGACCACATGCAAAAATTCAGCTAATTTGGAGCAAGAAAAAAGAAAAGCAACCAAAATCGTCACTTATCCCCTTTTATGACTAGCTTCTTCACATGCAGAATTAGTCACGACACTACATTGTCAGAACGGAAAAGTTACCCGTCCCAGACATTCGAATGGTGCAAGTTTCCTGCTCTGGGAAATAAACTGCCACACTTCTTGTAAAACAACTTGCCGAAAGTGGCAAAATTTGGTTCAGGCTCCCTAAGGATTGGGCGGTGATACTTGGTCCTTTGTGACATTTTTAGTATTAAAGGGAAGGATGTCTAATATTTCATATAACAAAATTGCAAATGTTATTGCCAAAATATATGAGTTTCTGGAGGTTGAACGAAATATCTTTTAGGCTCAACAAAAGTTGCCCAACATTTTGTGCATTTTAGACTGTCTGAGAGGCCAAAATGTTGATGTGGCAAAATCTCTAAGACAAACAAAGCCTACCTTGACAAATGTCATGGTTCTTACTCATTTCGGATAGCTTTTACACTTTAAGAAGATGAAGGTAAACAGCCGACCTTAATCTTTTGGCCCCTCCCCATCCTTGATCCTTCCTTTCTCTGAGAATGACACTTATTTTCATGACATCGATTATTTCTATTACTTTAACTCGAAGATCTGATTCATGTTTTATTGTCCATGGTAGCAATTCAAAAATGTAACTTTGTCCCAAAGTGTCAGCACATTCTCACAGTCAATCAAATGGAGATTTGCAAAAGTTGTAGATACATTCTGCTAAGT
The DNA here is from genome assembly GCF_042242905.1 of Orbicella faveolata. Classification (NCBI taxonomy): domain Eukaryota; kingdom Metazoa; phylum Cnidaria; class Anthozoa; order Scleractinia; family Merulinidae; genus Orbicella; species Orbicella faveolata. The sequence continues at coordinate 14,832,130 of NW_028301539.1, forward strand.
ATTATTTATGCTTGAAAAAATGATATGTGTTAATATCCTCTCTTAATTTTTTTATACTCATAGTTACTGTGTGGGTATGTGTGGCGATGGAGCAAATGATTGTGGGGTAAGAGATCACTGCTGTCTGCTTGTTCTGTTAGATGTATATTCAGTTCAAAACACCTTAGCACTATCACAAACCCTATTTAGTTTTCAATTTCTGCTCCTGGACAGGGAAAATGTGCATTAGTGCCTAACTTCTAATCAGAGTAAAACTAAGCTGCAGCATGATTTTTGGACCAGAAATTATTTCTTTTACATGATCAAGAACACTTGTCAAGTATGGGGGACCATGTGTTTCAACATTCAGACTTTTTCACACAAAGTTGTTCAAATGTATAGAGTTTATGTGAAATGACTAGAAAGGGTATTGAAATGAACACAGCCATTTGTGGTTAGCTGTAGTGATATGTTAGAGCCCTGTAGTTATTTTATAGGTCTGAAATGGGATATCAATTTTTGCTCAGGTCTTAAATCCCATATTTTGGTCTCAAATAGGATAAAGATTTCAAGGTTCAGACTGCACACCCCCACCAAAAACTTTGGTGTGTACCTTCCTGGGGTGATCTCTTTAGCAATTCTGGGGACGAATGGGCCAAGTGAACATGAAGTATTATTGCAATGAAATTTGTTTGCAAAGTACACTGAAAACATGGTCGCTACACATACTTGAAAAGAGAAATAATATTGTATAACATAGTGGGAGATTTAGTACAATGAGCATGGTGACAAATTTGCAAGATTCACATCATATTGAGAATATGGAAAAAAAACTCAGACACCATATGCAACTGTTGTATAGTGGAAGCCCATCCTTTGTCCACCCCGTTAATATGGCCACCTCGCTATTACGGCCACATTATTCTGATCCCAACAAGAGCTCATTCAGTCATTTTCTTATTTAACCCCTGTATTATGGCCACCCCATTAAGATGGCTGAACACAATTTTTGTGCACACTCTTGCTAGCATGATACAGCGCGCACAAGAATTACAAAAAATGTGGCATTGATAGGGCGATAATTTTGTTTGCTCAGTGCCTGCACTGTCTGCTCTTTTCCTTCATAATTGAACATAGTGTGTTGATGGTTTTAGTCTTTAATTAGAAAGATATGGTAGAAAAAATAATGATGCAAAATACCCGAGCAATTCTCAGATTTTGTTTTGTCAGCGAAAGAACCCAGTTAAATGCAGTACATGTGTAGTCGGTCCAAAAATTGTGACTGAATGCAGAATAGCCTTCAGGAAATATAGGTATTGCTCGAGAACCACTCATTAGATTTGAACAAAATTTATCAAGAAAACACTTAAGGAAATAAGTAACTGGATTATTGAAAATAATTTGATTTTGAACAGAAGAAATTCTAGATTTTCCAGCTGTTCTTCAACAAGGGATAATTAAAAATCTCTCTGGTCTATTATTAAAATAGCCTTAACTTGTGAACATTGTTGCAATTGCAATTAGCTTGTCGCATGCAAATGATGAAAAAATCTAATGACTAGATTTTCTGCAAATAAACAGAACTTATTTTAAAGGCTTGTTTATATGTAGTTGTATTACCATGGCAATGGCACATATGTCAACTTAACTATAAAAAAATTTTAACTTGGGTGTTGCTATTTTTGGAAACCAAAAGTTCAAGGGTCTTAGAGAAAAGGTGAATGAAATACAGGTATCAAAAACTGTGCTTGGCCACCTTCAGGCAGCTCAAAAACTTGCCAAGACTTTGATGGGTTAGTATAACCACCATTTATCAGTTGTTGCTACAATCATGGTATCAAAAAGTCCCAAAAATCTGCCCAATCATTGGTAACCAGATTGTTACTGTAGCAACAGTATGACCTGCTGAAATGCCCTTAATTATAGCTTTAAGGGCCTATAATTCAAAAATGGCACTGTAAAAAAATTATTTTATCAAGTTTTGCTTAGCAGAATAAGACGCAACTTTTGGCAAAGTTTCTAAAATATCTGTACTTGGGGTTCAGAACCACCCTAAAGTTTTGAAAATTTTAGGTGGCTCTGAGCCCTAAGTACAGAATTTTTGTAAACTTTGCCAAAACTTTGCCAAAAGTTGCATCTTATCCTGCTTATCAAAATTTGATAAAATTTAAAAAAATTTAACCAGGCTGTTTTTGAACTATGAGCTCTTAAAACTGTAATAAAGGGTATTTTCAGCCGGTCATACTGTTCCTACAGTAACCTATTGTGCCACAAAAATGATACCAATGTATTTCCCAATGGCTAAGCATGTTTTTGATACCATGATTGTAGCATCAACTGATAAAGAGTGGTTTTAATGACCCATCAAAATCTGTCTTGGAAAGTGCTGGAAAATGTTTTGAGCCACCTTAATACGGCCTGATGTTTGTGGCCCGTTGGTGACCAGATTAATGGGGTTCCACCGTAGAGGTATTTTTTTTTTTACTTATTCCATTTTTTTACATTCTTTTGTTGAGTTATTTTTTTGTTAAAAAAATACCACTTAGTCGGCACGTCGGGTATGTTATGGACGGGTCAATGGATGAGTGAGTGAGTGAGTGGGTGAATGAGTGAGAGATGTATGTATGTCGCACCAATCAGATCGGATCTACTATAAACAGCCAATCAAATTTCTTGTTGTAAAGGTAAATGGTATGTGAGAAGATTTGATCCCGATAGGGTTCAGAACGGTCATATTTTTTTTCTATAAAAGAGGAGGAAGTATTCATAAATTGGGTTTACTTCGACATTTTCTGTGGGTTAGGCTGAGGATTTTAGTTATGAACGAGATGAGCCTTGAGGTTTGAAACAGTTCGTGAGTTAGTAGTATGTTGTTTCCAGGATTTTTAAGCAAAAAAGAAGCTTTCATTTCTGGATGGTTTTTACGTCTCTGCAGTAGCAGTTTAATAGTTGTATTTGATGACATTCATTTCAGTCCCATATTTTTAAAGGTAAAAAGTATGAAAACTGCTCAAATGTTCTTTGAAGACTGCATGGCACCAAGTTAAAGTGCAATTTAATTGAATCAGACTTTCAACGTGTCAGAGAGTTTTTTTCTCTTTCTTTCTATTTTCGATGAAGTAGTGTTGTGTTTTGTTACGTAAAAAGGGTAAACTTACGACTCGTATAAAATGCAAAAAGGTCACTTATTTAACTTGAGTATTTTTGAGCAAAATTCTTCTTGGGGATTGGAAGGGCTATGTGATCGGTGAGTGAGGGAGTTATGCATGTGTGCGTGTCACACCAATCACAGTGTGTGTTGTATCAAAGAACAAATCAAATTGCCTTTTAGAAAATAAGATGGTATCTACATTAATCTTGAGACTTGTCAGATTACTGTAGTTTGTTCAGTCAAATATTTTATGGCTTACTATTTAGCTATCTTACCATGACTAATGTAACATCGCATGTACATCATAAATTCCCAGTTTCTTTCTTGCTGTACATCGCAACCAAAAACACTTAACAAATTAACCAAATCATTACTGTAAACAGCTCCATGAATGCTCCTGAAATCTGTGACACTTCACAAAAAAAAAAATAACTCTTGCACGCCTTGCATGCCTATGTCCTGGTTAAGTTTTTACTTGGGGTGGGATAGGTAGTTAGACCTTGTAGGTGACTTAATATGTCCTTTTTTCTAAATAAAATGGGGAGGAATCTCCTTAGAGAATGACATTATTTTCTACCGTTAGTATAGTTACTTTGACAGGTTTTTCAAGTAGATTGATAGGTAACAGTTTTTTTTCACGATGTCATAGCTTATTTTCAGACACAAAAACAAATTGTGTGTTGTTTGTTGTTTGTGTGAGCCTGAATATATGAAGTAAAAATTGTAATATTGTAATCCTCCTTGATATGCCTTAAGGTGCTTTTGGGGAAAACAATGACAAATGTGTTTAAGTCATTGACTCCCATGCTGCCTGTTCTTGGCGGTAATGAGCATTGGCCTTTGTTCCGCTTCTCACGCCGTCACCTTTGACCAAATTGGCTTCATCTATACTCAAGTTCTGCAGGAGGAAATTAAGATATCTTTCCAATGAGACCCAGATCAGTATGATCGGCTCAGTGGAGCCTGAAAAATGCACGAAAGTGCTCAGAAATTTGAGTGAAAAACTTGCAGCAAAATTTCCTGCAACTACACTTACACTGTAGCTACTCCATGGTAAAAATTGCCCATCTTGATGATGCTCTCTCAGAAATGTTTGAAATGGAAGCAAGCCCATTGGAGGGTCAATCACTGCAGCAAAAAGATCAAAAGAAACAAAGGAAAGATGAAAAAAAAAAATTTTAAATATCAAAATTTTGATTTCTGGGCATACCCAAGCAAAAATGTCTAAAACACAATCCTGGTGGAAGGAAAGGCATGCTGTCATGTTGCAAATGCCTTTCTGAGAAGATTGGAGCTAATTTGTCTCATATCCAGGCTGAAAATCTCCAAAGTGTTCAAAAAATGTGTTTTTGGCAAAAAGCTTCAGGAGTCAATGGGTTAAATAAAAACATTTCACTGTCTTTCAGCTCTCCTATCATCAAGTGCATATTAAAAAAGGGTAATACTCTGCCACGTTTATTTCTCTCTTAAACTAAACTGCATTTGTATGAAAACGTTTCAACTCTTTAGTTTAACTTAAAAAAAGCTAACGGAAATTGCATGCTAAAACAAGGCCATATACCTGTTCAATTTGAAAAGAAACAACATATACATGGACAAGAAAACGGTCATCTTCATTTCAAAAGTCTCCATTCCAAGAAAATGGGTCTTGTGGGTTCCTTTGTAATTTGTAAGATCAACTGAAATGCCTGTTTTGATCATCTTCCTAAGGAATCCAAACATGATTATCGACAGTAAAACACACTCCCCCTTCAATTTTTCTTGAGGAGAACAGGCAGCTGTACATGTATACAGGCTAACAGTTAGTTAGATGCCATCATATTTTGCATGTGTTAGTATTTATTGGCATTTACAGATGCCTTAAGTTCTTTTTATCAAGAAATAATATTCTGTTTACATTGGCAGTCTGATGTCCCAAATTCTTGCTAATTAACATTTTGTGGTCCAAGAGGCCCATTCAAACTCAGGGGTCAACTGATCACCATTATTGCAAGCTAAGTGTAAATGTCCAAACACTTTTATCAGTGGTAAAACACAGACACCTCCCCTTCAATTTTTCATGAGGAGAGTGCACATGGTTGTTGGAGCTTCTTAGTAGCATGAACAAAAAGATGGATGATTAGACAAACTACGCCTCTTTACCCAATTTGCAAGTTTATCCCGGAAGGATGATCTGTTGCTAGTATGAATTCGAACATTTTGCTCAAAGTGGTATTTTAATGGCTTGACCAGTTGAATTGGTATGTCTTGAATTATTGCCTTCTGGTATTATCTTTTAATCTTTGATTTTCTTCAGGTGAAGCCATATTCAATTTCATGGCATGGAATGGATTGTGTGATTTTATTGGCAGAGAGCAGAAGAAGAAGTCATAAAACTTCATGACATCTACTATGCTCTCTGTTCACATAAGCCATTAGACATACTCTATTCAAGCTAGGTTTCAAAAATTGATATCAGCAAAAAAAGAAAAACATAAAATTTGAATTTTACTCTGGGTGTAACAAATCTTCTAACCTGTTATTCCGATGCTCAAAGTAGTTGTAATGATCTTGTTGGAGCTTGCAATTAGTTTTTTGTGTTAAACAAAAGAGTTGCATAGTTTTCTTGCAAATTCAGTTCTGTTTAGGAGGCAGAGTAGGACCCCTTTCTCAGCTAAGGGCATCTGCACAATGTCCTGGGATATTTCCATGCAATGTTCTTTTTTGCATTTTCCAAACTCCAGTGTAATCTTTTTTCTGCAAAACAAATTCTTATCACAAGGATATTCTTTTCTTTCCAGCTTTCCTGAGAAACAATTTATGTTCATGAACTAAAGGCTACCTCTTAATATCACTCTTCCCACAATTTGGTATTTTTGGTATTGTATGCATTATAATATATTACCATATTGACCATATTCCAGAACAATGGAAAATCCAAAAATTGTACCAAGGGTAAAATCGAACCACACTTCCATTCAGTACATTTTTCCAAACAAGTTTCCTCTTTGTAGGAAGTGCTTCCTTCAGTTGTGTTGTCTCTGCACTAATGAGCACTCCTGTTACAGAATACTTCCTAGGCCAATAAGTGTCTATATATTATGTTATAATTACAGTGCCACCAGACTACATAAAGCTTACCCATGGATTATACTCCTCTTTCATGGCTCATATTCCTTCGAAACTGCTCACAAAAGAGAGCTACTCTTCTAGGTGTCTGTAATTTCATGTCAGGACACAATTCTCTCAAATGAGAGATATCCCATCTGTTTCATGTAATTCTCGTGTTGCTTCTTTCAGAAAAGAACAAGCACTCTGTTTCCAAAATATGCCCTTCTTTTTTCCACAATAAATGCAATATTTGGTTTGAGAGAGTAAATAATTCTTGTTAATTATGTGTACGTCACGTCTTGATTATGTGGGAAGTGGGTATTACTGACGTCCTGATTGATCAGTTATTCAAAGTGTTACTGCAAATCAGAGCGGTACTGTTGCACATGACTTCACTCACAGGTGGTAGAAAATAACCAATAGGCCTCTTATGACACTTTTCTAAAGGCAGAAATGTTTTATTGATGGTTGACATAATCCTGTGTGTTATAGGCTCTCAAGGTGGCACATGCAGGGATTTCACTATCGCAAGCTGAAGCTTCTGTTGCCTCGCCATTTACTTCGAAGGTTTGGTTGTCACTTTAAATGTTATTTTAGCTATATTCACTTTGCAACATCAAGTAAGGAGATAAGCACAAGTGGTTCAAATTACAAGACTGTCATTACTGCATACCACAAAGGCAGCAGGTGCACTTGCTCCATGTCAAAAAGAAGTGCTGCTACTGAGACAGAAAAACAACTTTGCAGCCCAAAAAATTTTTCAAAGTCAATTATTTGGTATAAGTGTATGTTGAGGTACACAATAACTGTTGAGGTAAACTTTACCGTGTCATTCCTTAAGCTTTAATTTTATTATAATGGCAGGGACCCACCTAATGCTTTGTCCATAAGACATACACACTTTGGCAATATTAGCGATTGTTACAAATGAAATTTTTACAATTGCTGTTCCTCCCAATTTGATTTTTTTCTCACTAGCTGTAACTCGATCAGTAAGATGTTGCTTGTTTATTTAGATTCCAAATATTGAATGTGTGCCTACTATAATAAGGTGAGTGTATTAAAATTTGATTAAATTGTCACTGTGTTGTGGAATTGATGGGTAGTTATATCCAAGTCACCACTTAGCACAGAGTGTATGTTAGTGGTGCTTTGGTATTGAGATTGAATTCGTTTTAACCATTTAAACTACTAGAGATACATTTACTTAGATTATCAGTAATTACATGTTATGAGCCTGATCATGATACTGTTTTTATTCACTCTTTAATGCTGACCAACCTTTTGGGTGAAGTGCTTCTTTACGGAGTCAATATGTACTAACCCTAAAAGTCTATTATCGATTTTAACTCTTTAAGACAAGTGTTAGATTCAACCAGGTCAATGAGGCCTGTACCAAAGTAAAGGGGGAGGGCACATATATTCACAGGTCCAAACATTATATGTGTTAATCAGTTCACTTGATTGTACTGGGAAGGGTTGTGCGCATATAAGTAGGTGAAGGGTTTTGCCCATATAAGTCCTTGTTTGTGTTTCTTGTATCCAGTGCATGTTGGGACCATGTGCTTTCACTGGTCACCGTGTTGATTAAACAATTTATGAACAAAAGGGAGGAGTGTGGTACAGAAATCTCCTTTCTCCTAATCCCTGGCCTGTATTTTCTGACTTTTTTTGCACTACTCCCTAACTTACTGAATGTCTGCAACAGGTTAGGCAGTAAGGAGTGAACTGTTTCATATTTGAATTTTGTAATGGCACTCAATTGCTTTTCATTCCTACTTACCAAAGTGAGGGGTTTCTTGTCAAGGTGACATGTTAAGTTTGAAGTGCCCAGCCTTTTTCAAAACATCAATTATCATTTTACCAAGTGAAAGGCTAATTCTTGTATGTTGAGCCAGATTTAGCGTAATTTAAGAGGACGTAATGCATTGGGTTAAAATGTCACTTGTTCAAGTGAAAGTTTAAAAGTTTAATTGAAGATAACAAAGGTGCAGAGTAATGTGCTAACTTGTCTAGGTTTTGATTGTGTGCTCTGTTAGTCTACTGAATTTCCCAACTACCGGTAGCAGTTATTATTGGTATGGCTCACATTTGGAATGGAATACTTTTATTTTTGTCTTAAAACAGGTTTCAACAAAAGACTCATCTCCTTACTGACCCCCCAGCGCCCTGTAAAATTGGTGGGAAAAAGAAAATTTAAAAGAGCCCAAAACTATCAAGGGGACTGGTCCAAGTTTATCAAATTGAGCTTATCTGAAATTTGTTAGATGGCAGATGCCTTGCAGATTTCTGACTCTCTTTTCCTTTAATTGTAAGTGGAGGTTTGTTTGCAGAAAATCAAGTACAGAATAAGTTGAAATATCATCAAGTATGGTAATTAAGCAATTAAAGTAACAAAGAAATGCTGGCAAAGGAACATGTTTGCAGGCGACAGGCAAACTATACATCTGACCGGAGGTCACACAAGTGATTTAAGGATGAAGTTTTACAACAAAAAAGATTGCATTTAAATTAGTTAATAACCAACCCTTTACAAATACCCAATGAAAACTGTCACCACCCTCTGTAGAATCAAGAGAAATAATGACTGATGAATAGCTGTTATTACAGTTTTCAGCGGTTTGACATACAAATGAGGCGAAAGGGTCAATTCTGCTTTGTATTGACCCGTTCACCTCGTTTGTATGCCTTTTTAAACAAAAGAATGTTGGACCACAGTCTCAACTGTAATAACAGCTATCTTTTTAAACATTAGGAATATACTGTAGGCTCCTTTTTAAAGAAGGTCAGTGCCTTGTTGTTTGTTTATAGTTGTAGATGGCTGTGTTATTATTACAAGTCCATTATTTACACTTGGTTTTAAGATAGTGTTGATTAAATGAGGTTGAGTCACTTGAGAATTGGTGGTCTTTTTGATGACCTTGTGTATCAAGAAGGAAGTTATCCGAATATCCGAATACTGGCTTGGGGAAAATTGGCAAGAGACCAGAACAACAATGCAAAAATCGACCTATGGTTGATGTTTATGTATCGTGTGTTTGTGTAGCCCACGCCCCATGGTCAATCACGAGTGTGTTTTTTTGCCAAAGTTTCTTTGTTACTTTCATTGCCTAACTTTCTAATGGATGCAAATACCATTGTTGATGATATTCCAACTTATTCTGTACTTGATTTTTGGTAAACAAAACCTGCACTTCCAAACAAAGGGGAAGAGTTGGAAATCTGCAATGCATCTGCTATCTTGGAAGTGAGCTCAATTTATTTGTGAACTTGAATTGGTCCCATTGATAGTTCTGATAGTTTTTTTCCTTTGATTTTATAGGGGGTCAGTAGGGGGTCAGCTGACCGGGAATCACCGTTTTGTTGAAACCCTTTTAATACTGTTTTTAATAGCTTTAGACTAAATTTAAAGTTGATGTTAATTTTAGGCCTACATTAAATCCTGAACATCCTTGTGTATTATTACTTAACTACCAAGCATTTTGTAATATCAGTTTTCACATGATGTCATCTTCACCATATTGGATGACATTAACAAGAGATTTCTAACTAACTTTTTCACTTACGTCATCCAACATGGCTGCCAGGCCTTTGTCATTTGAATTTCCTCAGGATTAGACCACCAATACTATGTAACTGTGTTCAACACAAATGATGTAACTGGATTTTCCATCTTTGTCTCAGAGAAGGCAGAGCGGCTTTGGTAACTTCATTTGGAATATTCAAGTACATGGCTCTTTATAGCATTGTGCAGTTTGTTTCTGTGCTCTTACTTTATTCTGTAAGTAAAATTAAATACTCCATGGCTTTTTAAGGTTATTTCATTTCAGTGACCTTATACTTTATGGAATAAATTTACAATACACATTAACTCCTATGTATGCAGGTTGGAATATATATAATAGGCTATTTCAGAGTTGCCCATAGTTTCTATCTGAAAATAAGTCTGTGCAAAACCAACAATAACTCAATTTTGACTTGGATAGATATTCACCAATGTTCACTTTGAATTGCTGTTGTTTCGCCAACGACTCATTCGCCAACGTCTTAGGTCGATTCGCCAACCGAAGAATGTCCTAAGTCGTTTCGCCAATGTCCTACCGGTCAATTTGCCAACGTCATATATCCAATACTAACGAAAAAAAAAAGCTGCTTATTGATGTTTGGAATGCAATCCTGTTCCTTGGGTGATCCTTGGGTCAAGAAATTTTAAGTCACTGCCAGTTTCGCTTGACTGACTTAAGATCAATTTGCCTGTTTCTGATAGTTTCACAAGCCGGCTCGTAGGCGCTACATCGCGGTAATTTTCACGGTGAAAATTGACTGTTGAATACCAAAGTCCGATGGCTTCCAAAAGTTTGATGGCTTCCAATTCGCGGATAATGCATTACGATGTAAATTAACATTATATCTTTTCCTTCTTCAAAAGCAAACAGAGTTTGTTTTCATTTTCCAGCCTTATAATCGAGTTAGAAATAAAATGGAATGTCAAGTAAATAACAGCAATTTTATTACAGTATATAGTATCAAATACTTACAAGCTCTTGCATGGAAAATAACTCTAGGTAAGGGAATTAAATAAATGACAACAGACACAAGTGAAGGTAAACTTTAAACTTTTATTTAGACGTTGGCGAATTGACTAGTAGGACGTTGGCAAAGCGACTTAGGACGTTGGCGAATGAGACGTTGGTGAAACGACTCGTTGGCGAAACGACCGGATACCTTCACTTTGCCTTCAGTGAATAATTATTGTTAAATATATCAAGGCTTTGCCCAACATATGCATGTTACATGATTTATGGTACAAAATTTTGATTGTGTGTTCAGTAGTTGGTTACAGTGTCATATCTTTATTAGCATATGTAAACACCATTATGATGAATTACTACATAATTATTCTTTGATGTGTATTTTTCAATTAGCACTCCTTTTAATTAAATGCAGCCTAGCTACTGGAATACCTTTTTGTTATACAGCCCCATTTATGTAGTCTTAGGTAGCCAAGACAACCCTGTCCCCAAGGCAACTTTATCGAGCGTTTATCTGTGAAAACATTGACTCTGTAGGCTGAGTCAAAGTTGACACTGCATGATTATTCACAGCCCTTATTGAATAATCAAATGTGCAAATATCCCTCTTCCTTTGAGTTCCCCTTGGTCATTCAATCAAGGTGGGTTTTGCTGAGTTAATTTTTACTTCTTTGATACGAATTTCTGCTTTAAAATTCTGAACCTAGGTATTACGTGACACTCGCCATGCCGAGAGTTGTCCCGGTTAGACAAGCCAAAGTGTTTATATGAATAAAAGTTGTCCCACTTGCCAGGGTTACCCTACCTGCTAAGGCAAGACAACTCACCCACCTGAGTTGTCGCACCTCCCAAGAAAGGTTTCCAATCCTCATGTAAACGGTTGGTTGAATTTTGCAAAGAAATAAGTGAAAGGTCACCTCAGCCAGGGTAAGTTGGGGGAGGGTTGTCTCGGATACCCAAGATTACATAAATGGGGCCTAGTAAACCCATCCCCCATTATGAATAACAGCCATCAAATTATGCTTTCCCCCTGCAACATTTGCTTGGAGTGCAGAATTTAGTTAAGACTTCATTGGATAATTATTTGTGTTGCAAGTTTAAGAATTGCTATATCGATTGGAGCAGATTAAACCATGTTGGAGCCATTAAAAGATGTTAAGAGTGCCTGCCTGTAAAAATGAGACAAATTCTTAATTTCGCGGCAAGGGTCGAAAATTTTATTTTGCTCATATTCCTATGGTAGATAGGCTAGGGCATGACAAAAACTACTGGATAGTTTTTTGGGCAAGATATCCCTTTATTTCAAAGAAATATGCAAATTACCAAATTCTGTTAAGATCGTCATTTGACGCACCATTTTATCAAACGAGTTTGAGAGCCTCGCATGCAAAACCATATCATTCTTCCATCTTTAAAACACTCAAATATTTTTGTGCAATGTTTAATTGTGTACTGGGTTGATTTTAGGGAATGCTGCATTGTCTTTTTGGCTGCAAAATAATTAAATTTCGAAGACATGTATTTCATTCACTTAAAAGGACTTCGTAAAAATAATTGATTTTCACCATGTGCGAAACCTTCAAATGGTTAAGCTTCTGGTGGTTGAATCGCAGAAGGATGGTCTACAGATTCCTGTAAAAATTTCTTTGGGCAAACGATTGTGAGCGAGGCAAGAGCTTTTCAAAGTACGTTAAAAATGCAGATATTTAACCATCCGTCGTCAAATTTCAATTTACAGGGTTAGACATATATTTTAGCACGCACCACATGTCTTGAGCTATATTAAGTTGAAATAGACACAGTTGATAATTTTGAAATGTTCTAACCTTATTTGCTGTAAAAAGCAGATCCAAAAGCGGATTTGACTTGTTTCTGTCACCATTCGTCACACATAAAGCAGAAGTTTGCTTTTGTTTACACAACGTCAGATGTGCATCGCCAACTGTCAACTTATTTAATGGTCGAATACCATGAATGTATGACTCTCTTTTGACAAATATGATCACCACTGTATCTAAGTCAAAAACGGCCATGTGATTTGTAGGTAGTTGCTTGCTTTGCACTACACCAAAATATTGCGTTTGATCATCGTTTGAACTATTGCTGCTTGAATCCTTGCTTGCAGCAGTTCCTTTTTTGTTCGTCACGCAATGCTGTCATCCCATTTTAGGGGGTAGGGGTAGGACAATTTCTATCCTAATAAATAAGGCTCCATAAAGCTTGGAACCACAGGGAGCACACAATCATGTTGAGTAGGAAGAGATTAAATTAAGCAATGAAAAGAATGAATAGTTAACCATTGCCCGTGTTGTCATCTTTTACTAGACCACAGCTACCTACATGCCCTGCGGTAATACTGTAACGCTAGACTCGTACCTAGGTCTTTTCGTGCTGTGCAATTATTTTTGGTTTACATATAATACAGTGGGCTACCCTCGGGTAAATGGGAGGTGGCTGCTTAATAGGGGTTGGCTGCTTAATAGAGGTTGGTGTACCTCAAATATCTTTTCACTATCGGATTATAAATTTAGCTAAATTTCTTAGTTAACATGGAGTCAATTCAAGACAATCATGATAGATGTCACTCTCGGAGACCCAGGGGCAGTTAGTGAGAGCGGGGAAAAAGTCTAAATGGGTCTTCGCCCGAACTTTTTTCTCACCCATTTAGACTTTTCCCGCTTCCACTAACTACATCTGGGTCTCCGAGGATGACGTCTATAATGATTATCTTGAATTAAGTCCTTGTTCACTAAGAAATTTATAACCCGATGGTGAAAAGATATTCAAGGTACACCAACCTCTATTAAGCGGCCAACCCCTATTAAGCGGCCACCTCCCATTTCCCTGAGGGTAGCCCACTGTATTACATGTAAACCAAAAATAATTGGACAGCGCAAAAAGACCTAAGTACGAGTTTAGCATTACAGTATTATGCAGGGCATGTAGGTAGCTGTGGTCTAGTAAAAGATGACAACACAGGCAATGGTTAACTATTCATTCTTTTCATTGCTTAATTTAATCTCTTCCTACTCAACATGATTGTGTGCTCCCTGTGGTTCCAAGCCTTACAGAGCCTTACTTATTAGGATAGAAATTGTCCTACCCCCACCCCCTAAAATGGGATGACAGCATTGCGTGACGAACAAACAACTGAGGAACCACTGCAAGCAAGGATTCAAGCAGCAATAGATCAAACGATGATCAAACATAATATTTTGGTGTAGTGCAAAGCAAGCAACTATCTACAAATCACCTAGCCATTTTTGACTTAGATGCAGTGGTAATCATATTTGTCGAAAGAGTCAGAATCATAGTATTCAACCATTAAATAAGTTGACAGTTGGCAATGCACATCGGACGTTGTGTAAACAAAAGCAAACTTCTGCTTTATGTGCGACCAATGGTGACAGGAACACGTCAAATTGGCGTTTGGACCTGCCTTTTACAGCAAATAAGGTCAGAACATTTCGAAATTATCAACTCTGTGTCTATTTCAACTTAATATAGCTCAAGACCTGTGGCACATGCTAAAATATATGTCTAACCCTGTAAATTGAAATTTGATGACAGATGGTCAAATATCTGCATTTTTAACGTACTTTGAAAAGCTCTCGCGTCGCTCACAATCATTTGCCCAAAGAAATTTTTACAGGAATCTGTAGACCATCCTTCTGCGATTCAACCACCAGAAGCTTAATCCATTTGAAGGTTTTGCACATGGTGAAAATCAATTATTTTTACGAAGTCCTTTTAAGTGAATGAAATACATGTCCTCGAAGTTTAATTATTTTTGCATCCAGCAAAAACCGCAACATTCCCTAAAATCAACCCAGTACACAATTAAACATTACACAAAAATATTTGAGTGTTTTAAAGACGGAAGAATGATACCGTTTTTCATGCAAGGCTCTCAAATTTGTTTAATAAAATGGCGATCTTAACGGAATTTGGTAATTTGCATATTTCTTTGAAATAAAAGGATATTTTGCCAAAAAAACTATCCAGTAGTTTTTATCATGCCCTAGCCTATCTACAGTAAAAATATGAACGAAATCAAATTTTCGACCCTTGCCGAGTTATTTTCCATATTTATGGACAGGGACTCTTAAGGTGATGTTTTACCAGTAAAGGAAAAGAAGATAATCACCCAAACCTAGATAAGTGCTTTGTAAAGCATAATTATTGTTTTCATGTGTTACAATACACCATTGTTTTATTTCTAAACACTACATCAATTTTCATCTGAACAGATTTCTTCAAACCTTAGTGACTGGCAGTTCTTGTACATTGATCTGGTCATTATTACAAGTCTAGCTCTTGTCAGTAAGTTTCAGTGTTTCTCTGGGGACTAGACGTTACAAAATATGAACACACATGTATCAGGGGGGTTCTGGATCAAACAAATCTCAGCCTTATAAGATGCCTCGCTTTGCTCAGCGCCTTGGAGCCCAAGTTCTTTGAGTCCAGAACCCCCCTTATTCATGCATGTTAACTGTCCGTGCGATTATTGATCTAGGATTATTTTCCAATTGAACAAGCTGTCTGCCTTGGTATAAAGCAACCATGGCTGCGTCAGGATTTTCATCTGACATGATAGAGATGTTCTACGGACCGATTTCAGGTGAAGAAAATGCACGGCTAAGGCCCCCTATCAGACCCAGGAGGGCTTTTGATTTTGAGTTGGTAAGAACAAACTTTAGTGAATGGCTTCGTGTGTGGAAAATGAAAGTTCCAGAAGCCTATAAATTCAAAGCGGACCCTCTGAAATTCCCACAAAAAACGAAATCAAGAAGTCAAGCGAAGTGATAGAAAATGAAATCCAAACCCTAAAATGCGTCAAAACACAGTTTGCGCTTAATGTTAAGTTTTCGAAAGCTAGAGATGGTGAAAAACAAGAAATGGAGCACTATTTCAAACAAAGAGACCCTGCGGTTTTACGCAGAAACAACATGACAGCAGTGAATAGCGTATTTTGCCGATTCATCAATGAAGTCAAAGGTGAAATAGAAGCCTGGTCTCAAAGAGGATCAGGCTGGATTGTGGAAGATGTCTTGGAAGCATTCATCAATGTCGCTCAATACCAGCCATTCTGAGGGGGCAGCTACATTCTGCTCCCCCAAAAGCTACAAAAAAAAGCAGTCATCAATGTCCAAAACCGAGACAACCAGTGCTTGAGATGGGCTTTACGAGCAGCATTATTTCCACCGGCAGATGGCCAAAATGTGACAAGAACGTCAAGATATCCCACAGAAGACGCGTTGAATTTCACAGAAATAGACTTTCAGATGCCCGTATCACAGATTAATAAACCTTAAAAAATAAAACCCGCTTTTGGTCATAAACGTGTTTGGCTTGGAAAAAGACTGCGTGATCGTGCATAGACTAAACGAAAAATAGGGCAGCATTACGAGGATCAACTTGATGCTGATATATGGGCACTACAGCTATGTGAAAAGGTTAAATGCTCTCTTGTACATCCAAAATAGGCACAACAAGGGCAAACATTTCTGCGAATGCTGCTTGCACGGAACTCAAGAAAGGAGCTGCTGGAAAGGCACAAACCCGAATGCATGGGGCAGCTGAAAAGGCCAACGAGGACAGAGTTGCCCAAAGAGGGCAAAAACAAAGTCAAGTTCAAGAACCACCATGGGCAGATGAAAGCTCCATTCATGGTGTATGCCGACTTTGAATCGTTGCTAAAGAAGATCCACGGCTGTGTGAAAAAAGGTCAGGCAACAATCAAAACAGAGGTCCACGAGCCCTGCGGCTTTTCGTACATAATCGCGAAAAGCGACAGCCAGACGCACGGCCCGTTCGTGTGCCGTGGGAAAGACGCAGTGTACAAGTTCTTGGTGAGCCTCCTGAACGATGAAAAGCTGATGAGGGCCAAGCTGGCCAACAAAAAGCCACTCGTGATGATGTTGGAAGACCGCCACCGACACAACAGCATGACCGAATCCACATCTGCAACGAAAGTCTGGTAAAGGCAGAGTTCTGAGACTCATTTGATGTGTACAACCACAACACCCGCAAGTACCACGGTCAAAGCCACAATAGGTGCTATACCAGGCCAGGAAGGGGTTTGTGGGGCCTCTGAGAGAGAGATAGCCCAAAGGGCCCAAAAAGAGAACAAAGACTGCATATGTTGCAAAGTGCTGCTGTTGCTGAACAACTACAAAGACTCAGTGAAAGACCACTGCCACATCACAGGGAAATATTGGGGGGGGGGTGCATAAGCCTGCAACTTCAAGCTACACTTGAACTCCAAAAAGACACTGATCCCAGTAGTCTTCCACAACCTGCAAGGGTACAACAGACACCTCCTGATGGAGGCCACGGCACAGGTGCAGGGGGAAATAAGCTGTATCCCAAACAGCACAGAAAAATACATCTCCTTTTCACTTGGAAACCTGAAGTTCATAGACAGCTTAAATTTTATGATGAGCAGCTTAGATGTGCTGGTGAAGGGCAGCGCACCAGAAGACATGAAAATAACAGAAAAAACTTACAGAGACATTGAAAAGAGGAAGCTGCTCCTGAAGAAAGGGATTTATCTTTACGAATACATGGACAGCTTTAAAAAGTTCGCTGAGACAGAGCTCCTGGCCAAAGAAGAGTTCTTCTCAAAGCTGGCGGGGAAAGGGATAACCAACGAAGAGTACGCCCATGCGAAGAAGGTCTGAGCCGAGTTCGGATTCAAAACCCTCGGCAACTATCACGATCTATATGTGAATACCGACGTCGTGCTGCTGGCAGACATGTTCAAAAACTTCCAAAAAGTCTGTATGGGAAGGTGCGAGCTAGATCCAGCACATTGTTACACAGCCCCGTTCTGAGCTGGGATGCACTGCTGAAAAAGACCGCTGTAGAGCTAGAGCTTTTGACCGACATGGACATGCATCTGTTCATCAAAAAAGGCATGTGGGGCGGCATCTTGATGGTGCGCAAGCAGTATGCAAAGACCAACAACCCACGGGCCACCAGCTACGACCCCACCAAGCCTTCTAAATTCATCACATACCTGGACGCGAACAACCTGTACGGCTTGGCAATGAGAGTGCCGCTGCCCAAAGGAGGGTTCAAGTGGAAGAGAGTGATGCCCATGCAAGAGCAAGTCATGAAAGTGAAAGAAAACTCAAAGAAAGGGTGGGTCTTGGAGGTGGACTTGGAGTATCCAGAGGAACTCCACAAAGCCCACGACAGCTATCCTCTTGTGCCACAGAAAAAGGCAATAGGGGTGGAGAAGATGTCAGAATATCAAAAAAGAATGATGGATGATCTGGGTCTTGACTTGCCTTCGTGAACAGCGAGAAACTTGTACTCACGCTGGAGGACAAAAGCACCTGCAGTTTTATCTCAGCCAGAGGATGCATTTGAAAAAGGGCCACCGAGTGATGGAGTTCGACCAGGAGCCATGAATGGAGCCCTACATCCAGATCAACACGGAGTTCAGGAAAGAAGCGAAGAGCAAACTCGAGACCAACTTCTACAAACTGATGAACAGCTTGGTGTTCAGCAAAATGATGGAAAACCTGAGAAACCCCATCAACGTGAAGATCGTCCGCAGCTGGGAGACCAACAATATCCGCCACCTGGTGGCCAGCCCCTCGTATGCAAGGTACAAGATATTTGGAAACAAACTGGCAGGCATCCACATGCACAAAATGCGGCTGCTCTTGGAGAAGCCAATATACTCCGGCATGACGATCTTAGAGGCAAGCAGGATTTTGATGTACGACTTCTTCTACAACCAGATTAAAGCCCGGTACGGCCCCAAGTGCGAGTTGATTTACACAGACACTTACAGCCTACTCATGGAAATCGAGATGGACGACGTCTACAGAGACATAGCAGAAGACCTCGTCCTGTATGATACAAGCAATTATCCCAAAGAGCACCTGCTCTACAGCAGCAAAAACAAAAAAGTGCTGGGGAAGATGAAAGATGAGTGTGCAGGAAGGGTGATTGATGAAGCAGTGGCTATACGGTCAAAAATGTATTTGATCAAAGAAGAAAAAGAAAAAATGTCAAGAAAGCCAAGGGAGTAAAAAAGAACGTGGTAGAAATATAGATCCAGCATGAGCAATACAAAGAGGCACTGTTTGAGAAAAAGCAGTTCTGGCACGGGATGAACATCTTGCAAAGCGAGGGCCACGAGATCTATGGCATGCGTGTGGACAAGGTCACACTGTCAGAGTTTGACACGTAGCAGTGGATACCAGACGACAGTGTGCACACACTGGCATATGGGCACAAAGACATCATCAGGCACAGACTTTTTTGGGCGGAAGCTGTGTATTTGGCGGCACAACCAACAGCTCTTCGCAAACAAAGCTGCGCTTAGGCCCTACAGACAAATAAGAGACAACAAGCTCATTTGGTTTAGTCACAGCTCTTTCAAGATGGTATACTTTTAAAGACCAGACTGGATCTGTGGCCCTTTTAGTCTTCCCTTCAAGTTCCCTAGGCTGATACAAATATCTTACATTGATGAGTGGGGAGAGCTTTTCTTCTTTCAAGCCAACAGGTCTGGAATACTTTGTAGAGGGTTTGGAGGTGACAGATTTCTCTTTGATTGCGACAGCTGTTTTTTTCCCGATAAAACTAGTGACCTCGCCGTTCACAGCAGCAGCAACATCGGAGGGCCTTTTGACCCATGCAGTCAACCGCTGGCCAGAAGGCCAACAGCAGTCAGTGCGCATTTGTAAATTTTATGCCCACAAGGAAGCTTGTCGTGAGGCAGAAAAAGAAGGTCTGCCTGGTGGACCGCATTAGGCACCAATACATCGAATTTGGGGCGAGAAATGTAGCACAGCGCAGGGAGATAGATCTGCCAAAGTGCTTGTTTGATGAGCCACTGCGTAGCGCTTTCTTCAGGGACTTGTGCAGCATCCGCTAATTTTTGGATGGCAGCAACGCCTTTCCGATAGCCCTGAGGGCTGTAGTAGACTTTGGCAAGCTTGACGTCCATATGTGGAAGCAAGGCGTTTATTCGAACTAAAAATGCAAGCATTTTTAAAGAAAAGGAAAAGCCGTGTAGCCGAGAGCAAGAGCGCTGCCGTCCACAAAAAGCAGCTCGCCTTGTTTCTGCTGATCACTGGGCTGATAAAAGTCAGCAGCAGGGCCCTTTGGGCGGGGCAATTTGCTTGTCTGAGTGGGCCTGGTTATAGAGTTTGAATGCATAATCGGTGTTCGTGAAGTTCTGCTTCCCCTGTTCTTTGACTTCTCTGTTGGTTTGAATCCAATCAAGAAGCTTGGTGTGGTCGCAGGTGTATTGGGCTATAGCGGTCTGATAAGCTTCAAGGGCTTTGTTGTGCCGCTTTTTTTCATCCAACACCGCATTCCCGCTGTCGCCAGACAAATATTTGGCAAGATAGTTGCCGCCAGTAAAAGCAGCTGCATTAAGAATTGCCCCTCCGATCATCATTACAACGCTTGCCATCATTAAAGCAACGTTTCTTTTTTTAAACCGAGGTTGGGAGGATCTTTTTGTCTTCAAGGTAAAGCGATGCTGCCTGCCAGGACAACTGTGAATTTTGCATAGTTCATGGCGCTGCCGCTGGGGTCAGCAATAAAGTTCTCTTGCACCACCTTTTTCGCGATCCAGCTGATGCCGGCAGCTAAGCTGGTAAGAATGGCCGCATCCATGATCATTTTAACAAGCTTGTTGTCCGACATTGTATTCAGCTGTGCATTTTCTTTTCAAATGTCAATCCATTGAGTGGAGCTCTCTTCTTTGGATCGGCTGGCTTGGCTGCTGCGTATCCACAGTATGGGCTTGTGGTGTTCCCTCGACTAGTCAAGGTGGGGCAGGTTGCTGTGGCGTGAAAACCTTTTTTATCTCTTCACGTTTGTAGTAAATTTCAATGACAGAAACCACAATGCTGATTATACTGAGCCAATGAGATCATGCTGATAACGTTTTTTGTGTCTTCATTGGACGCTCATTGCTTCATCTAGTCGAAGCATCTACACTTTAACCACCAGTGAGAGGAGGAACGAGGCCCACAGCTACAGTGGCTTCTGCAGCTTTTTTCTGTTCTTCATGCACCTTTCTTCCTTTCTCTTGTAAGGCTTTTCCCACAGCCACCCGTTTCAGGTTTTTTTCTTTCACAGGTGCAGTAGTTGGTATTTTTAAAGTCACCTGCTCTGGCCGAGGCTGCAGCAAGGCCGCAGCAGGCTCCTCCATGTGAGTGTTTTCTGAATCCGCCATTATTTTAGTAAACGAAAATATTTAATTAGCAATGCTGACTAATTGTTCAGCAGTTGCTAAGGATTGCTCAGCAGCGGTTGCTTTGGATTGCTCAGCAGCAGTTGCTGAGGATTGCTCAAAATCTCTATGTTTTGTTGTGATCAGCACCGTGTTGGCTACCTTAAGCAGCCGCCCACATCTCAATGCAAGACTTCTGACAAGGGTGGACAACTCTTTGGTGATGACATAATCTTTTTTAAGATTATTCTGCAGAGCTTCAACTTCTTTAATTGGCACAAACATCCCAACTGCCCTGGTGTACAACAAGAGACAACTATCAACAAAGGTTTGAGTGGTCTTGGCACCCACATAAGTCTCGTACCTTTTGTAGTACTTTTCAACATCTTTATCTTCCAAGCACTTAACCTGCTCTTGTGTCAGCTGCATGCCGATGGCTTCTTTTGCTTTGCCTGTGGAAACCAGAATTGTAAGCTCTTCACGAAGGGCTGGAATGTCAGGCCCTGGCTGACTCTTCGAGTCAGGTTCAGCTTCCAGAAGACTCATGACTTCAGCCATCACAAGGCTTCTTCTTTTAGCTTTGATCAACTGGCCCTCTTCTTCCGTGGCCCATTCTGTTATAGCTAAGACTCGCCAAGCTTCAATTGCTTTCTGTTTTGTCAAGGCCGAAAGCTAGCCTCATCACAGCGATCGCCATCCTCGCAGCCAAAAATCCTGCTTCAAAAGCAGCAAAGCTTCTTAAAATTTTGTTAGAATCTTCGAGCTCTTCTAAGCGGGTGTACGTTTCTTCGAGGGCTTCATTTACCTCGTTACACCTTTCGGCAAAATCGGCTGTCAGTTCCTTGTGGGTGCAGATGGCAGCCATTTATACCAAAACCGTTGGCGTGTTTAATTGGCTGAAAACCTTGACGCGGCCATGATTACTTTATACCAAGGCAGGCGGCTTGTTCAATTGAAAAATAATCCTAGATCAATAATCGCACGGACAGTTAACACACTTGTATAGGGGGGTTCTGGACTCAAACAACTTGGGCTCCAAGACGCCGAGCAAAGCAAGGCATCTTATAAGGCCGAGATTTGTTTGATCAAGAACCCCCCTTATACACGTGTGTTAATATATATGCAGTTATGTACATGCAGTTATGCATCTAACGATGCAACTTTAAAGTAAAATCCAAAGCTTTACAAATGTGCTGCTGGAACCAATGAGAGCAATACTGCAATTCACTTTTCCACTGACCCACGAAGTATGAATTCTCTGTGAAATAGTGAACTGTATTAATTAGAAGCATGATCAGCCCATACTCAGTTTAACTACATGTTTCTTTCTTCTTTTTCCAGTGGGTAAAACAGAAGCTTACCCCTTGTTAGTGGCTCGAAGGCCTGGGGGAAGTCTCATGTCTCCAGTAGTTCTTTTCTCACTGATTTCACAAATTATTGTTCAAACTACAGTACAAGTCGGTGGATTTTATTATGTACAGTCTCAGCCATGGTAAGTGGACCTGTAAGACAAGGAAATTAATTTTACACATGCTTTAGTCCATGCAAGTCAATTTGTTTGGAATTTTATTACAAAGTAAATCAAATTGAAAACTTAAGCTCTTGGGTTTAAAATTTGTTCCAGTTTGATTATAAACCACTCATAGATTGTATGTTTAAATATCTCTGTCACCCTGTGTCAGTCAGCCAAACAAAACATTTTGAAATGCATCTTAGAAACAGTTTTGTAAAATGTAACCTTTCAGTAAGTAGCATCAAAATCTCATCAGCTTCATCCACCTTCTCTCTTCATTTGAGGTTTGGATGGTGTATATTTTAACTGATCAGACTCTTCTCAGCTTTCCCCTGTCTACCAAGGGTGTGTGAATCCACCACACTGCTGTTCCAAAACTATTTTTCTTTGGCACCCTTTCTAGTCTCTGCAATGCACAGGATGCCTTCTACGGTCTATCCCCAATATCTTTACTACCTCTACCCTCCTTGTCTTCAGTAGCTCCTATAAGTCTACAAACTCCTTGAAATCTTCCACTTCTACACCAGTCACCACAATTCTTTCCCTGTTACTAGGCATACTCAGTCCTCAGTGTCTTACATTTTCTTGCATTTAGTTTAAGGCCTATTCTGGCTGCTTCCTCTGTCAATTTCGCACTCTTCTCTTGCAAGTCTTTAATCTTGGTAGGTTGATGCCATCTACGATATCAAGGTCCTCCAGTACTGGCATTAAATTCCATCATATCCCTCTTTTCTTATCTGCCTTTGCCCTCCTCCTGATCCAATCCATGGCCAGTAAGGCTGAGAATCCTGACATCGTGCCCTTCACCAATTATTATTTCAGACTGAAGAAAGGCTTGCCTTGCAGTTTTCCTTTTGCAGCTTCCAGGGCAACACAACCTGACGGTTGAAGAGATGACCCTTGTCTCGTTCGAGTTCAAGTGACTCTAAAAGCGATACGAGGCCTGATAGTTTCTCTTTTCTCTTATACCATCACATGCAAGTTGTGCTTTTTGCTCACCTCGCACTTGACCATGTTTGCTGTCCCTTTGCTAGGATAATGTAATTTTTCTACAGTTCTCAGCCCTTAAATTGTGCTGCAAATTTTAAGTACTTACCAGAAACACTAGGATTGTGCGTAAAGTCGATGCACTCCGCTGTTTCTGTCAGCCATTCTAAATAGTGATCACTCTTTTTTAGGAGGCAAGGGTGAACTTTTGGAGCTGTTTTATTTCCTAGCAAAAACTCAGTTCTTCTTGGTATATCATTTCCAGGGTGCTTTGTGTCAAAATATTTCTCTAATGACTTCCTTATTTTCAATTCCTTTTAAACAAAGGGGACAACATTACACGTAGATGTCAGACAAAGCTGAGAAAACGTAGAGCCAAACTTATGATTTCTTCATTACTCCAAACGAAAATCTATTGGCTGTCAAAACTAAGATTTCCGTACATCGCACCAGAGATCATAACTGGTAAAAGGGGACAGAGCTCTAAGAGCAATATTTACCGCTTTGGAAACGTTTGTAATGTCCATTTTTGGGTCCCGTTCCTGAAGTGATATGAGTCGATCCAACGTTGTAGCCAGATTTAAAGGCAATCGTTTAAATTTGTGTATAGAATAGTACGCCATTAAATTCTTGTTCTTATTTTCTTACTAGCAGTTCGTATACCATATTTTTCGAGTTGTTTTGAATGGAAAGACGTGATTGCAAAAGAGCTCACTTCCTAACCAATCAAACTATAATTGAACACCGAATTTAGTTCCTGCAATGCCCAAGGACACCGTTTTCAGTGAGAGAAGTTGTTTTGTTTATAGCGAAGTGTCCTGTATTAACAAATACATGCACCACCTGAAGTGGCAGGTTTTTTAATGAATCCACTGAATAATCTCAGTGTTTTGTCCTTGCAGATAAATATGCCAGGTAATTTTTAAAATGTCTGTTTGTGTCCTAGTTTCTGAGCCTGTATTCTTTTTATCAACTTGACATGTTCGTGTTTCTGATTAAATTGATTTCTTAAAAAGAGGCGTCAAGGAATTTCATTCCCACTGTTGAATAAACTAGAACCCCTGCTGATGTTTTACGGTTCAACCGTAGAACATCGGCAGGGGTCCATGATTTCAGATCCTCATGAATCTCGTCATGCTCTTTGTGTGGGAATATTGTTTCAGTTACGACTAATCCGTTCACACTACAAAAGTCACATAACCTTTCCCTGTTGTCACTCATGACTACACATAGCTCTCTCTCTCTCTCTCTGCATTTGGAAACTGATCACTGGTGATCAGACTTTAATGCTGCATATTCTAACCCTTCTTTTGTTGTATCCAGGATGTTTATTTGTTCCTCTCTGCAGAATAGACCATTTGATCCAGCTTAAAATGACTGATAGAACTCTAGCATAAAGTGTGACCAACATAATCTTGATTTCATGCGACCACCTCAAAAACAATGTGCTTCTCAGCTGGCCATTTCTGAGTTGCCTTCCTCATGAATTCTCAAAAAATGTTCCTTATAAAAATGACTTGGATTTGCACTGAAACTGATCATATCGGTTATTTAATTTATTTTCATAAAAAGCCAACTCAAAATGAACAACAGTGGAAACCCACCTTACGGCCACCCCACCTTATGGCCACCTCATTATTACAGCCACTTTACTTTGGCCCGAGCTAAAGCTCAGCCAGTCATTCTTTTTTTTTAAAGAACCCCTTTAATACGGCCACCCAGTTAATATGGACAGTTTTTTTTGTGGCCCGTTGGTGACCAGGTTAATGAGATTCCACTGTGTTTCCTGTCACTAAATACCATATCATTCAAAATAACTTGAGGCTTCCTCTCATTAAATGTAACCAAGTTGTCTGGTTGATTTATTGTGTCTATATGATTTAACAGTTGCAAATTTAAACAATAAATAATATTTGACCACAACTTTGTTTCAGGTTTGAGGCAGTGCGTATAACAGATAAGAATAGTACATATGTCAAGTGTCATCAGAATGCTGTTGTGTTTGCACTGTCATCTTTCCAGTATATTCAGCTGTCAGTTGTTTTCTCTGGAAGAGCCCCTTATCGAAAACCATTTTATAAAAGTGGTAAGTAAATGAATGTGTTACATATGGTAACCAGACTAAATTCACGCCAAATCTTACTCGAAATGGAGTGACATCAAAATGTTTTGTCTACAGGTTACACTGTATGTCCTTACTGGGTCAGAAAATAAGTATTGAAACTAATAAATTTCAAATTCTGAACAAAATAAGTTTTTATATCAGTGGTGCTTGGAGTTCAAGCAGTAGTTACAAAAATCCTAAAAACAATACAGGGTTCCAACAGGATATGAGCCTGTAATGTTCACTTTACTGATTCAATGCTTTAGAGCCAAAAATCTTTTCTTGTAAAAGAAATAGAATGGCAAGTGACAAAGAAAGGCTGAAAGGTAAGAGTCTTTACCTCCGATGTAGGCCATGTTCCCAAGGTAATCCTTGTCAAGTTAGTGTTAGACATGGTACCTGATTCTTCTGGAAATAATGTTACCACTCAAACTGCATGGATGTTTTTGTGGAGGTTGAGAGTGAGCGAAAAGCCACTTAGACTGTCCATGTGAGTAACATGTACCACAGGATTGGTTATTTCTAAAACCTAATGGGATTTCTAAAACCGAGAGTGATCTAAATATAACTTTTGCGATTTGGGGTATATTAACTCTCTTACCTTTCATCCCAGGGACTTGACCCATGTTTGGGTATGGGTTGCCGCCGAGGGTTTGAGATCCTGACCCCGTTTAGGACAAAAATACTCTAAAATCCTTACCTTGTGTAGGACAAAGAAAAACAAAGTAACTGGACCTACCGGTACGATCTATTCTGTCAATACGCGTTTGTTATAATACTGATAAGTGGAAAAAGAATTTTACCGACAACAATAGCATTCTTGTCCAGAAAATGAGCTCATGTTGATTGATGACCTTGTGATGGCCGGTTAACGTCTCTCGACTCGTAATACCATACCCTGTTAAGGACAGGTTCTGACCCTGTTTAGGACAGACGTGAGTAAAATTGAATACCCTGTTCAGGGCAGTGAGGCCAAAAACCATACCCTGTCCCTGTCTTTACTCCTCAGTTACTATACATGGTGTGATTTCATTTAACACTTTGCTTTTCTTTTCAGTATATTTTCTACTGGTCGTTGTGCTACTAACTCTGTTTACAGGATTTCTAGTGGTTCTTCCAGGACAAGTATTGCAGAAATTCTTTGAGGTAATGGGCAATAAATGGTCATTTATTCAATTTTAATTCAAATAAA
Organism: Orbicella faveolata; assembly: GCF_042242905.1. Lineage (NCBI taxonomy): Eukaryota > Metazoa > Cnidaria > Anthozoa > Scleractinia > Merulinidae > Orbicella > Orbicella faveolata. The sequence continues at coordinate 14,858,888 of NW_028301539.1, forward strand.
ATAATAAATTAAACTAATTGAAACAAGAAGAGCGCACACTTGCTATAGGTACCCAATGGTGGCCACACTTTTGAGGTCCATCTTGTTTTTCATGCATTCATGATGGCAATTTTAAACTTGTTTTTGATTTTTATGGTGCTGCTAGTTCCTTAGAGAACCTGGAACCTTGTATCTACTGGCGTACTCAAATTACGTAGAAACATAAGTTTATTGTGAACTTTATTTCCTGATTTCAACATAATTTATGGACAAAAACTCGTAGTTGTAAATTTCAGACCAACCCTTACATTTTCAAAATATCATTAATGTGTAAATATCATGCTTGGGCTACCCATGGTCCATGTCATAAAAGAATGTCCTCACATTTACATCACACAGTAGGAATCCTTTGGACATTTTTGTGGCTTTCACCACCAAAGACCTGGCGCTTATTTCTCTTTATGCATGATACATGTAGCTCTACTGTATAAAACATTTTAAAACAGCTGTACAAGGTCTTGAGTATGGCAGGCCTGAGGTCACAGGCCATACTCAAGACAGTTATATGGCTAGGGGCTATGGCTAGTTAACACAGATAATATTCAGAAAGAAAATATATGTACATTTTTTCTCACCTAATGTAATTTTAGCCACATATCAGAAAACTGATGTACAGCTGTAATATAAAATCTGATATTCCTGGTATCTTTTACATCCAAAATATAGGGGAGGGGAGAATAGCTAAATCCAGTGTCTTATCTCTCATTTTGTCTTTTATACCCAAAAATGGGTTAACCTATCCTTTTTGTCCAAGTGTTGTGCAAGAGAAGTCTTGATCAGTATTGACTTACAAACGTGATCTCTCCCCAGTTGGCAACCATGCCTGACTTAGTCTTCAGGCTAACGCTTGTTGGTATTGCAGCTTGTAATTGTCTCATTTCATTATTTATTGAGGTGAGTAGAAGTTTAAGATGCATTTATTCTAACTACATCTGGCTTTGCAAACAAGTAATTTATTTTTATCATGGACTAGTTGTGAAGATGAGTTACAACCTGCCATAGAAAATACGAGGAGGGCAACATGGGAACTGATCAGGCTGGGCGCATTTACGCTGTTCTCATCTTAAATATGTAACCATTATTCCACAAGCACATCCTGGATATGAGATAAAAGACAGCCAACAAGGCACCTAGCGCCAAGTTGGCTAAAATCATCTCATATCCAACAAGCACGAGTGAAATCATTGTCGTATTAAAAACACCCTCAAAACTAAAATAAAAATGAAAATGAAGACGCTCCAATTTTCCGTGCACTTACCGTGAGTGTAGAGCATGATATTATTGATGTAATAATTATTGTTCATATACCATGATGCCTAAGCCAATGAAAACTCTTGAATTGCATTATCCGATGATCCAGTTTCAAGAGACTTAAGTACAGATTCAGCCCAACCTCAAGACACTGGGGACTGGAATGTAGACCTTGGAGCTATTTGTGGCAGTAAATAAGTAGTTATTAATGCTTCTTGGTAATGGCCTGACTCTTTCATGTATACTTTACTTCTCATTAAGACATTTTTACTAAAATACATTTTCAATTTTAGTGGTGTTCATTTGAGGAATAAAAAAAGGTCAGTTGAGTGATCAGAGCGTAATAACGATGTAATTTGTCTATTGTATTCTTTCCTTTTTACTAGATCTACATTGTCCCTTCTCAATGGCTAAAGAAACTACTCAATTACATCTTCTGCAAGTCACATCCTAAGAATTTCTTTCGAATATTAGAGCACCAACTGAAGCAAGATCTCAACTGGCCTCCTTCACCAAGCTAGAAAGCACTGAGTGCTTTCATCTTGTCATCCAATGTATTAGTCCCAGGGTTGATGTAACCAAGATATTTTAAATGTCATAGGATTTAGATAGGATGTTCTAGTGAACTGATTTCACAATCGACCATATTCATCTCTTCTCTGAACAACTCTAAAATAGCATGAAGTAACTAACAATTTGAACATTCAATTCCTTCGAATATCCACTGCTCATATAGTTCGGTCTGTCTCCCTGTGTTTGCACTTGATTTACTTGTCTCTTTCATTCCCTTGGTCTTATTTTGTTTTGCACGTCAAAGGCAGGGGAATAACTCGAAAACCGCGAAGTTCATTTATCCCCCTGGCTCGACTTTAAACACATACCTTTTCCCTAAGTTATTGTAATTTTCTTCCCAAATGTGTATTAAGTGTGAAGAGTAAATAAAGCATTGTTGCTGTTGTTGTTGTTGTTGTTGTCATATTCTCATAATCTTGATATTGGACTTGACTATCTTGCAACCGAGGCTAATGCGGGGAGTCTTCAAATGCAAATAGAATTTATCCCTTTTAATGATATTCCCCGCAGGAACCTCCATTCCAAGCTAGTTCCAGTCCAATACCAAGAATACGAATATGGTCTCTTGTAGGGATGCACAGAATAGGCCCCAAGTGACTGTTGATGTAACGTCAAACTCTTCTTGTGATTCACAAGGGAATACAAGACAATCGGGAAGGAAAACCTAGCAATTTATCTGAAGTCGTTTGGGTCTTTTTCGAGGCATCCCTTCAATTTTAGGATAAAGACTAGAGATAAACAAGGAGGTTTCGATCTGGCCGAGATCATTTTCAAGTTTCAAATAGTAATTAAAACTTTTGTCGGTTTTAACGTGGAAAATATTTTTTGCAAGTTGTAGTGGTGGGACGATTTCACTGCATCATTCCTTCACTCCTACACTCCCTCACTCTTTCACTCCCTCACTCCTTCACTCCTTCACTCCTTCACTTCTTCACTCCTTCGCTCCTTCGCTCCTTCGCTCCTTCGCTCCTTCACTCCTTCACTCCTTCAAATTCACCACAAATTTTGGCTTTGTGATTTTTCCCTTAGCAGTTAGACTACCCCCCCCCCCCTGGTTTTTTGCCCAAAATCCCAAAAATGTCACTAAAATAAGCATCAAATTTAGACACCACTCCTGCTTACAGAATGCATTGGATTTTATTGATATTTTACACAAATATAGATTGGACCTACCTTAGTTCACACCAGGAGTTTCAATTCATTTGAAGTTACAGGTGCCAATCAAGGATTGTGATTTCCTACCCATGTCTTGCAACATTTAGCTATAAGGCAAATTAGTTCAAATTCTGACTCAAATATTGCTTAAATCCAACTTTCTAAATCAAAACTAATTTTACCACAGTTTAGAGACACCCTTGGATAGATGAAATTAAGAATAAAATTTTTGGCATCTGTTATTTTTTGGTAACAAAAGCTGTTCAAACAACATGACAAGAGACTAGTTTTAACAAAGAGACAAGGGTGAAATCTAAACATATTAGACATTATAGAATCAGTTTGTCAAAGTTATTTCTATGTTAATGTCATTAACAAAGTCTTTGAATATTATTTAGGGCAGTGGAAGCTCGATGAATGCAAAACTCTTTGCAATATCGCTTAACCCTCGGACGCACAAGGCAGCGGGGGGGGGGGGGGGGATGATTGTCATCCCTCAAGGTTTTTTCACAATTTTGAAAAGATGATTTACTCTAAGGGGCTGAGCTGGCTGGGGCTAGCTGTTCATTCATCCTTCACGAATATTTTGATATGTCAATTGTGTGTCCATCATTTTTGACGTTTCCATGGCAACCATTAGTGTCATGTGGGTTTGGCCAAAAATCAACTTTTTTTGACATAATTCCGTAGTTTTTTCCCAGTTTTCTTCATCAAATTCCAGAAATTCACCAATTTGTACGTGTAATAAGCATTCTGGCTTGATTTTGTATCAATTTCCGTTATTTTTTGACTTTTTAAGAAAAAAGTAAAATCCAAGATGGCAGATCTAAGATGGTGGTCAAATGACGTCATTTGGCAACCAACATATATGGTATCATTTTGTAGACCAAGTTCAGGGCTATCTAATCGATGTAAATTTATTTCGCTGGCCCTAAACAGAGAGAAAGCCCAAAGTCCAGGGTTCCATCCACTTCCCCCTGGTACCACAGTGGGGTTACGAGTTAGCTTGTACGTCCGCGGGTTAAAAAAAATAACAGTGCAAAACACCTAAATTCTATTCGTAAAATCTAAATATGGGATGAATGGCCATGATATGAAAATTCTAAAACATTTACTAGTTAGATGAGAGTTTTTCTGGGCATATCATACTTTTTAGATTACTCTTGAAACCGGCCCCGCTCGATCATCACGGACGGGTCACATGCTTGATGTTGCAATTGATTATTGTCAACTATTACTTTACAGTCGGCATACAAACTCATCAATCCTGAGAAGTATTATTCGCTGAAATTATTGTTTGCCCTCATTTATTAACTCTTGAGCTCACTCAATGAATATCCATTTAAAAAAACATCTTTGACTTTTTTTACCTTGCTGCATCAGCCGGCAAGTAGATCTTAATTGATATAAAAATGAACATTGTGGATATAACTTCAAAAGCGTGAGAACAAGAACCAAAAAAAGATTGTGCATGGCTGTGGACCTTCCAACACAGATCTTGGCATCTTTGTTTGCTCCTTTGATGTTTGCCGGGCTTCATAAGCATTCCCCTCAATTAACTATGGTCTAGGACCTCGCAATCTATTGAAGAAGAGTCCCAAGTTGTCAAAGATACGAGAGTGTATTCCTCCTACCCTGAGGAGGGATTCACAAAAACATACCAATATTTTGCAGTCTGCAGAAACACATGGATCAGCGGGTAAACACCTAATGAGGTTAGAGAAAGAAACGGCATAGACAGCGTCAAAATAAAATGGGTCGAAATCCCAAACGTCCTTTAGTGATCATGATCCACATGAGAAATCTCAAAAGGATGGGTCTGAGGAACCCGCTTTTCTGAGAAAGTGAAAACAACATTCCTGGAATGCGTGGAGACAGGACGAAAATGTAGTGGATGAGTCCAGTAAGATGAGACTCTGCAAGACAGCAGTGGCAGGAAAATGTCCAGCAAAGAAGAGTAGTTTGCTGCAGCCCAGTACTTCTGCAGGTTGTCTGTAATGTACAGAAGTTGCCAACTCACCATACACCAGGCTGATCTGAGTCCTTCTCAAGATTAAGCAGAAGAGATCTTGACCAGGCTTGCCGTAGGAAAACAGTACTACTTCCCAGCTACTTTACCATCCACCATGTAGAATATGCAACACAGTCTTGTGACCAGAAAAAACAAATTACTTATTTCACGGCACTATGGAGCTACGGATGTACACAGGTTATTGAGCAGAAAAGAAAACGATAGCCAAGAGCCACTCAAGCTTCTTGAGTGCCTAGAAAAATTCAAAAAGTTCAACCAGGGCCAAACCTTGCTAAACCTAAGGCGCTGGTGCCATGTATGTTGTCATGTGTGCTGGCTTGGACCCTAGGTTTTTCAGATAATTTCAGCTACTAGATCTTCTCAAGGCTCAATTTTTTTTCTCAGAATTGCAATTTTTTTTCACACATCTTCTTACTCTACATCCTCTTATATTTTGTGCTAACATCTTTGAGGTATAAAATTTATCTGCGGTTAATTCAATATAGGAACTTTCAGAAGAAAAACGCTAGCTGAAGCTCAATCTTAAAGTTCAAGTATTATCTACGTGTTTACCAAGATTTACTCGCATGCCTGATGCAGCAAAATCAATATCTCAAGGGTTTTTTGAACTTGGAATGGGGGCAAACAATAGTTTCAGCAAAGAATACTTCTCAGGATTGATGAGTTTGTATGCGGAATGTAAAGTAAGAGTTGACAATAATCAATTGCAAGATCAAGTATCAATGACCTGTAATGATTGAGCAGGGTGTCAAGAGTAATCTAAAAAGCAAGATAGGCCGAGAAAAACGCTCATCTAACTAGTCAATGTTTTAGAATTTAAACATCACGGCTGTTCATTCCCATATTTAGATTGTTTGAATAGACTTTAGGTGTTTTGCACTGTTATTTAACCCGCGGACGTAAAAGCTAACTCTTACCCCCACCGTGGTACAAGGGGGAAGTGAATGGAATCCCCTTGGGTCTTCGTTCTCTTAAGGCACAGCGAAACAAATTTACATCGATTATATAGCCCTGAACTTGGTCTACAAAATGATACCATAATCATTGGTTGTGACGTTATATGATGTCAAATGACATCATTTGACCCGCCAGCTTGGATCCGCCAGCTTGGATTTTACTTTTTTCTTAAAAAGTAAAAAAAGAACAGAAATTAATACAAAATCAAGCCAGAATACTTATGAAATGTACAAATTGGTGAATTTCTGGAATTTGATGAAGAAAACTGGAAAAAACTACAGAATTATGTCAAAAAAAGTTGATTTTTGGCCAAACCCACATGAAATTAGCGGTTGCCATGGAAACATCAAAAATGATGGACACACAATTGACATATCAAAATATCTGTGAAGCATGAATGAACAGCTACTGAAAGTTTCAGCACGTCAGAGTAAATCGTCTTTTCAAAATTTTGAAAAAACCTTATTGGGGGATGGCATTCACCCTCCCCCCCCCCCCCCCTTGTACGTCTGAGGGTTAAGGAATATTGCAAAGAGTTTTGCATTCATCGAGCTTCCACTGCCCTAAATAATATTCAAAGACTTTGTTTATGACATTAACACAGAAATAACTTTGAATAAACTGATTCTATAATATCTAATATTTTCAGATTTCGCCATTGTCTCTTTGTTAAAACTAGCCTCTTGTCACATTGTTTAAACAGCTTTCGTTACCAAAAATAATAGAGGCCAAAAATTTTATTCTTGATTTCATTAGGCCAAGGGTGACTCTAGACTGTTGTAAAATTAGTTTTGATTTAGAAACTTGGATTTAAGCAGTATGTGAGTCAGAATTTGAGATAATTTGCCTTATAGCTAAATGTTGCGTGACATGGGTAGGAAATCACAATCCTTGATTGGCACCTGTAACTTCAAATGACTCGAAACTCCTGGTGTGAACTAAGATAGGTCCAATCTATATTTGTGTAAAATATCAATAAAATCCAATGCATTCTGTAAGTAGGAGTGGTGTCTAAATTTGATGCTTATTTTAGTGACATTTTTGGGATTTTGGGCAAAAAACCAGGGGGGGGGGGTAGTCTAACTGCTAAGGGAAAAATCACAAAGCCGGCCCACTTTGTCTTTTAGAGTCGTTGGGTAGTACCTTCAATCTGGCAAAGTTTCATCCAAAAAGGAGAGATGGCATGTATCACCCCTGCCTGGTCCGCTGGTATACTTGGTCTTAATTTCAATTAATTAATTAGTCTAGAGGCAAGGAAGTGGTGGAGGTGGGGAGGGAAAAGTACATGTGTACTCTACGTAAAACACGTTCCATCGCCGTCAGCTAGATATGAACATCGCAAAGCTATATGTTTGTGTCAGGTAACCCCTTGCTCTCCTTGTGGTACCATTCTCTTTAGAACAAAACTAATTTTCTCTAAACGCATGCGTAGATTAGCGTTCGTGGCTTCTATATTAGGTGGAGGATACATTGCATACGGAATCACGCACAAATGTTGAGTGGTTTTCCTTACGGTAGAACTCAAAATGTAAGACGCATGCGTTCTAGCATCGTTAGTGTCATACGCTATCTTTCCACGCGGTATTTTATGTCATGTCATGTGACCAAGGACGGCAGTTATTTTTCAGTTATTGTCCCTTTTTATTGGAAAAGTGAAACGTTAGTGTGGCTGCGTAACTTTTAGAATTACACACAGGTCGGTTCAACGAATATCATCCGCTGTTTTCAATCTACAATAGTGTGCTTGTCAGGGTTCAAATGTATTGCTTCACCTAAGCGGCTTGTTTATTTGTTGCCTTAATTGTGTCTGTAAGAGAGACCAAAAAGTTCCCAAGTTAGTGGCTTTAATACCCCGCAAATTGTAAATTTGTAACAAACGAAACCAGGAAAGTGCTCAAATATTGTTGCAGACTCCGTGGCACCTAATGAAAGCGCAAATTAATTTTATCAGTCTTTGAGGAGACTCATTCATATCGGCCAAGTAGCGCTGTTTATCTTCAACACTTTTCGTTGAAACACATCTCAACCATCAATATCGTTGTGTGTTAATTTTGAATAGTTTTATTGTTAGCAGCAAAGGTGGCAACAGAAAGAGAAAGTGATATTTCTTGACTATCCGATAATTAAATTAGTTGTTGTTCATAGGTAAAAATTTGCATTTTTAGTAAAAAACATCGTTTCTGTTCCGTTTCTTCATCACTACATCAGATATTTAACTTTCTTTCATTTATCTCCAAAAAACAAGCACATCTTCCGCGTGTTTTGGAGAAAACAAGGGTTTCATATTACCTGCCTTTGCGAGGAAAACAAAAGTATCAAGTTACAAAGTTTGCGTGAAGAGCTAAATTGTCACGTTTGCTGCTTCAACGTATTATTGAATTTAAAATGAACGAAAATCAACGTAAAACACCAGTAGTAATTAATTTGTACGTAATTTTTGGACCTTGAATGAAAATACAACCTTGAAACATATACAAATCAAAGGGGGAAAGCTCTATCAGATTACCAAGGTAGACATTAACCGGAAGTGAACCGAGCAGGGGTGAGTACTTATGGGACTACCTTGCCGGAGCTATCAATTGCGCTCTGCAATATCTGAGATTGCCTCACTAGTTACTCTTTTGAGTAAGTACGCTTCTTCGCATGACCACAAATTCATAGACAGTACCGCTTGAGTTTGAAAACAATAAAAATCACAGACGCCTTCTCAAGACTTTCGGAAACAAGAGGGTGTTATATGTCTTGCTTTACATTTGGATGGAATTAGTGGAATTACTTGTTTAAAAATCTAAGTCATGGAAGAGGTCATTCAACGATCAGTTGACTGTAAAGCCGTCGATTTGCGGAACTTATTTTTACGCTTTTGAGTAAGTACGCTTCTTCGCCTCAGTTTGAATATGAACTGTGACCTTTTCTCTTTGTCTAAATTAGATATTCAAAAGTGAAATAAATGACCATATTAGAGTTGATTTGCATTTGTTTACTATACTTAGAGATCATAATCGCATTGTTTGAAAAATAAGCTCATTATATTTGGAGATTTAGACAATGATTTCTTGCTATTTTTTTTTAATTAACATTGTTGACCATACATTAACCTGATGTATGGATTTGTCTTATTTAAATTTGTTAAGCCATATATACAATCAGTTTTGTTTAAAACTGGCTCATTGCATAATACAATTTGAGTTTTCATTGGCTTGTTAGCCGTTATACAAGAATATCATTCAGGAATTATGCCATGCTCTACATATATGGTAAGGTTATATGTATAATTTAATTATTATAAACAATTGTTGGATGAGGTTTTTGTGATATCCGGAATAATCAAGGTCAAGGCAAGTGTTTTCAGCCAAAGCCGAAGGCTGAGGCTAATAACACTAACCGAGACCTTGATTATTTTTGACATCACAAAAACCGAATCTCATAATTAACGACAAACGCATTATCGCAACGAACAAAGTTTATTTTTGACGTGAACTTGACACTGTTCTTGGAAATCATGCATTGCACACGCAACCTATGGACTATTCACTAATCCGCTAGCAGATTAGTGAATGATCTGTAGGTTGCGCTGTTTCCAAGAATTAACTGAAGGCTTTTAGCTAATGAGGAGACAGATGGTGACTACAGTGTATAATAAAAACGATTGCTGCACTCGCGCTTGTTGGATATGAAATGATTATAGTCAACTCAATGCTACATGCCTCGTTGGCTATCCATCGTCTCATATCCAACCTGCACTCATGGAATAACCATTAATTATTTGCGGGCTTTATAAAGAGATGTAGGCTTTCTTGGGAATCCACTCAATTTAGAGCTATTGTGGTTATGCTTTGATATGGTGTGAGCTTGTACTTTGTGGCATAAATAAAGCTAAAATATTACTGATTGAATGATTGCCTGACTGACTGACTGACTGACTGATTGATTGATTGATTGATTGATTGAAAGATACCTACACTCCAGTAACAAATATCTCATCTCATCAGCTAGCTCAAAAAATGACAAATGCTCCCTAATTAACCGATTGCCCACATTTTAAAGGGCTTGCTTTGCAGCAGGAAATAATACAATGAGTGTATTTTGCTAACTTTCACAAATAGTGTGCTAAACACTTAAGCAAAATTCATATTTCTTGTTTTTTGTTTAAGTTTGGTTTGGGATAATTTTTCAAGGCCTAAGAATCTTTTTAGTTATAAGCTGAAGCAATAAGTTTCAATTACTCGCAAATTAGCAAATACATTTGCAATACAGCAGCATCTCATTTACCATATCGTAACCTTGAGTACGATAAAGCTAAATAGCTGGAAGCCCCACACGAGCACACTTTGTGATTCTCTGTAATAGCACCCTATTCTCTAAAATACCTCATATTTTCACCTTCGACTATCGATCACTGACCTTTCGCGTTGAAAATCTTAGTAGTGTCTTTCATTTTTTTTCATGATAATTCAGTTTATCCTAATTAAAAGTATAACGCGTAAGCCACACATGTACGCACTGCGGACCTATTTTTATACATAGAAGCTAATTATATAAATAGCTCATTTCCCGGAGGTGTCCGCTTATACAGGTTTAATCGTACTCGATAAACTGAAGAGCTATTGAAAATCACAAAATTGATGAGCTGTATGAATTTCCGAATTATGATTCAAGCCGTGATTAAAAGTTTTGGACGATCAACAGACAAGAGAATTGAGGAGAATTCGAACGAAGCGTTTTGCTATTATTTATACAGTATTGTAAATAAATGCTTCAAATATGAATACAGACATGACGAAATGATTTAAACAAAATAGTTCATAAATAGGAAAAAAAGACATAACACAAGGCTGGGAGTTCAGCAGTCACTAATATCGCCTCGGAAAGGAAAGAAAAAAAAAAAGAAAAAAGTTATTATAACACAGGGTATTCGTATTTGGTAACCCATCCAAGCATGAACCCCGCCGAACAGAGCCATGACAGGGCTTAACGTTGTTGAGCGGACGAGACGCGGTGCCGTCTTTGTGGTATTATGACCCTTCGTTGGACAATTTTTTTCTCGAAAGGTAACAAAGAAAGAAAAAAATCACTGATATCGCCCAGGAAAATAAAAAACGGGAAAATAGGAATGAAAATGAGAATCCGATTATACATGCTTTGCTGATCAGACAAGAAGCCGTACTTTCTTTATAATTGACTCACACGAGGATCACCAATAACTTTATGAATGTTTTCAACAGTGCTACATCTCCTCGTGTACTCTCTTACCGTTACGTTTTGCCAGTAGGCTTTAACCTACGGATATATCCCAAACCAACCCTACGATTGCTGTTAAAGACTTGTAACAATATTTTAATTAATGCAAGTGAATATATAAAAGATCATACATTTGAACTGCGGGGAAAGATATGAAGACATGATTGATATGGTGAGTAATTCAGTTTTGCAAAACCTCAAACCATGTAGACAGTTGACTGAGTAATCTGAATGTGTTATCTCGAAACTCAGCCACCCAGGAAAACTAACATTAATGCCCCTTATACCTTTTACAGTAGTCCATTGTGAAGATATAGCTCCCGAAACCGACTGTCGGTAAGCTGTCGGCCGACAGGTTACCGACAAGCTACCGACAGTCTACCGACAGGTTACCGATAGTTTGCTAAAACAAGAAGTTTGCTGTAGAATGGACAAGAATAGTACGAAAGCCGAGGAAGGACTTCCGACTTCCGACTTCCAAATTCATAGGTCTTCATAGTGAACCTCGGTTTTAAGTTAGTCACATATGTAATTGCTGTTGTTTCGTTTGGTGAAAATGGATGAGCAGGTAAGCTTTATATATCTGGCCGATTTTCCAAAACCATGTCCGCTATTTTGGTTCGCGCAAAGCCTTAACACGGTTTTCATAAATCCAGTCAAACATATTTTCTCAGAATAACACAACTACATGGCGACAATTTTCACTTTTTGTAGTTTGATATGGTTTTTGGAATTCAAAATTCTTTTTCGTGAACATTTGATGCCGTCTCCAGTGAGAAAAATTGCCCGACTTCAATGCTTTTCTTGTTAACATACATTGAATTTAGGACAGTAGAGTTTTTCCCGCCTGCTTAATACTGATTGGTTAATTCAAATTTCAGGCGCACCAGCCGTATGCAAGGTCAGGGTGTTAGAATATTATTAGGGTTAGGGCATTAGGGTATTGGTGTGTTTGGGTATTAGGGTGTTAGGGTATTGGAGTATCAGGGTATTACGTTATTAGGGTATGAGGGTATTGTGGAATTATGGTATTATGGTATTGGAGTATTAGGGTATTGGGGTATTGGGGTATCAGGTTATTACGTTATTAGAGCATTAGGGTATTAGGGTATCACGGAATTATGGTGTTATGGTATTAGGGTATCAGGGTATTGGGGTATTAGGGTATTGAAGTATCAGGGTATCACGTTATTAGGGCATTAGGGAATTAGGGTATTATGGTATTAGGGTGTTTGGGTATTGGGGTATTATGGTATTCGGGAATTAGGGTATTGGGGTATTCAGGTGTCAGGGTATTGGGGTACTGGGGTATTGAGTTTTTAGGGTATTAGGGTATTAGAATATAAGTGCATTAGGGTATTGGGTTATTAAGGTATTGGGGTATTGGGTTATTGGGGTATTAGCAGGGTTCGGGACTAACTTTTCAGCTCGCTAGCCCAGTGGTTAGTGACAGGTTTGATTCACCAGCCAAAACAAATTTTTCACTAGCCAGACGCAGACATTTGTTACTGTAACGTGAACAAAAAATTCTCCCAGACTTGTGAATCCAAGTTCTCAGTTCTTTTATTTTCATCCTGTAAATCAGTTTCAGTGCCTTTTTATTGAACTGGCCACCATACTACTGACGTGCAATAAATTCAACTTATCAGGTTTTTAGAAATAAGTTAGTATGCTTTACATTTAAAAGTTTTATAATAAAATAGACTTCACTAATCATGCTTTTTTAAATCAAAAACAAAGGTTCCATTCTTCTCGGTCAATGAAGTTCATAATACTTAGAAAGACACTGGCATAAATTTAACATGGCATCAAGGCAAGTAAATGCTAGTCTTTGTAGCTTGCATTATGCTTTGAATGAACAACTGACAAGTACAAAGTTTTCGCGCCCGTGATTCTTACAGAACTGCCGTCAAAATGCCGATTCACGATTTCTCCTGAACACAATAATTCGTTCCATCTTAACTTTATATACGAGTTGCAAACATAGAAATCGATATTATATAGGCATCATTCAGATTTTCGAGCAACTGCGTATTTTTTAACTTTTTGAAAGCGTATGTGACCTGCAGATGCTGCGCGCATGAAACATAATCCCTAGAGTTCCGCATGATTTCATGCACGACTAATCATTAGCGGCAAGCAGTTCGTTTGTCGTTCGTCGCTTTTAACTAGGGCAAAAAAACAAAAAAGTCAATCATTCTTTTGCATTTTAGTAATTCAAAGGTCTTGTTTGGGCCATTCAATTAAATATGATATTTATTACAGCCGACGTTTTAAATTCTGCACGCTTTGACTCAATTTTGTTTCGTGAAAAGTTTGAAATTAACTTTTAATTGGTTTCCTCTGGGCCTCCAGTGCTCACAAATTTTCACTAGCCAAAATGGCTGGTGAAGCGTAAAAACCACTGGCAAAAAATGGAATTTTTACTGGTCTGTGGCTAGTTGGCTACCGTTAATCTCGAGTCCTGATTAGTGTATTAGCGTATTGGGGACTTACTCTCTCGTATCCACTTCAATACACGTTTCATTTTTCTCTATTTTTGTCAACCAATCATGTCACCTTAAGTATCATTTACAATTTTGTAACCGTTTTATCCATATCTACCTAGCTTCAGTGTAACCCCTGAAGAAGGTTAGTCCTGTCTAACCGAAATATTGGGCATTAAATTCACCCTTTTCAGCCGTCGGATCAAGCTTTCAATTGGTTTTATGAATTACTGTTATACCCTAATATCCCAATACATCTATACCCTAATAACCTAATAGTCTATTATCCTAACACCCTAACGCCCTAACACCGTAACACCCTAATAGCCTTATACCCTAATATCCTAATATCTTAATACTATTATACCCTGATACCCTAATACCCTAATACTCCAATACCGTATTGCCCTAATAGCCCAATGCCCTAATAGCCCTAGTAGCCCAATGCCCTATTACCCTAACACCTAAATGCCCTAACACCCGAGTGCCCTAAAACCCTAATACCGTAACACCCTAACACCCTTATACCCTAATACCCTAATATCTTAATACTATTATAACCTTATACCCTAATACCCCAATACTCCAATACTGTATTGCCCTAATACCTTAGTGCCTCAATACCCTAATACCTTAATAACCCAATACCCTATTACCCTAATACCCTAACAGCCTAATATCTTAACACTCTAATACCCTAATACTTTAAGACCCTAAGTCCCTAATACCTTAACAGCCTATTACCCTAGCACCCTAATCCCCTAACCCCTCCCCTGAAGGAAACTGTTCGCTTTGATTTCCAAGTTAATATCCAATTTAGTTTTAGGAGCTCAACCCTCCGGTAGTAGTAACTTAACCCGAGCTCACAATATGTTACGCGATGCTGGTCAGTGGATACCTTGTTTTGACAATTAATCATAACATGGATGTCCAATATCTAAGATGTACCTGGTAATGGCACCGGCTACTTTTATTTTTCAAGCTATGGAGTTTGGCATATGGACGGACGCACATATGTACATACGTGCAAAAAATCACGTGACAACCAAAGTTTTTTCGATTGAGTTACCAAATTTTCTACGCTATGGGGCTCCACTCACGCGTCTTCGGTTCACAGGAGCTCGCTATTATCTCAACTTCCTTTATATCAAATTTGGAGTAAAAAGGAAGTAATGCAAATTTGAGGGAAATTTTTTTTCTCATGGGTCGCAAATAACCCCATGAAATAAGACACGACTGGATTGACTTTTAAGTGTATTCCACAGACATTTTTCAAAATATAATCAGGATCAAAGAATTAAATTCAAATGAAATTGACTTATTTTTCTTAAAATTGTTCAGTGGGAGAGATATCAGTTTATTAGAGTCATTACAATACCAAGCTACAAACCAAACAAACTCTCTCAACTTTAAAACACTTAATTTAATTTACTTACAGTTACTTTTTTTGCCATTTAAAAGTGAACAAATATAAACTTAGATTGAAAGTGGGAAAAAACAAACAAATAATTCAAAAATGCTAATTTATTTACAAAAATAGATCATTAGACAACGATTCTGCCTGTTCTCAGCAGACTGAATGGAAAAATTCCACCTGCTCCCACAACCAATTAGATTGCAGTATTTAGATAGATATATCATAAATAAGAACATCTGTAAGCTATGATGACTAGCCGCTCAATTCAATTGTTTATAAACCAATCAGATACAAGTGGATCATTCTGAAATTTGATCCAAACATAATTATTGGGTCAAATAATACATTTCTTATTCAATTCTTAACTTGAGATTCGCTGTGAAAATCTATTGACAGTTTACGTAAAATTTGAGCACCAGTTATATATTCCCAGCTAGCCTTCCTGTAGCCATAATTTAGCTACACAAGAGCTGGCATTCTCCTTACTCATAGTTATGTTGTATGATTTCATAAATACATTAGGTTGATACAAAAACATACTATACTTAATGTTAGAACAAAACTTGTGAAAAGAATTGTTTTGTGACTGACCACAAAATTTTTAGGGACTTGAATTTCCAACAATTAAGAGTAACAAGAATAATGTTTCACATTTAAAGATGATGGTATCAAACAGGCAAATGCAACTACACATGTGCTGAGCTGCGAAACTCTCCCTGTGAACTACCTAGGTGTAACTAAGGGTATTGACCACTATAAAAAGCAACATTTAAACATTTTTCAACATTTACGTGTAAGTAGAATCAAAGAACTCTACAAACATTTCCATCCCTATTCGAGCTTCAGAAAACTGATTCTAGTTGCTTCTTGGGTAAAGGTAAAGAATCCGATCCCACCGACGCGTCGGCTGACGTGTTGGCCGATGCGTCGGTCGACGCGTTGGCCACTTTTTAACCTTATAACGTACAAGCTGCGTCGGTGGCGTGTCGGTGACTCATTTGGGCCTTATTGAACTATTGCAATGCTAAACGTACCTTTTCCAAACTTTCACTACGACACGAAAATAAGAAATTTACTTTTGACCGACATCTTGTTTTTCGTGCTCTTAGAACCCAGTTCCCATTACGACAAGTGTTATTAGAACCTAGTTCTCACTTCGGCAAACACGTCCGCCGACGCATCGGCCGAGACTTTATCTTTATTAGCTAAACTTTATTGAGTTGGTCATTGACTTTTTCAAACTTGGTGGCTCCTAAAGGGGCCGTTTTTTTTGTTGTTGTTGACAGAACCCTCTAGGAATAGAAGGCATCCTCCAACGCCAGCAGTAACAGCCTCTGCTCCACGGCCTTAATGCGGTCATCTTTTTCTTTCAACTGCTCTTTGCAGGCGTTGATACGCTGTTCATTTTGCCGGACCAAGTCTGCCATCTCGTCGGCGTCCTGTTGAGCCTGAGCTAGCTGCTCCTCCCTCTCTTGGCAATTGTCTTCGAGCGCGTCGAACTGGACCTTCAGATCTTAGTAGGCCGCTTTGCCAAGTTGCTGATTTTTTGCTGCAGCTGCCGACAAATGGATTTGTAGTTAGGTTAAGTAGGTTAGAAAGAGAAAGTAAATCGACCAACGCGTCGGAGTGTCGGCCGACGCGTCGGTAGTGTGTCGGCCGACGCATCGATAGTGTGTCGACCGAAGCGTCGGTAGTGTGTCGGTGGTGAGCCGACCAACGCGTCGGTCGACGTGTTTGTCGACGCGTCGGTGGGATCGGATTCTTTACCTTTTTCTTGCATGTGCAATTTTAATTAGCATACTCATTGATTAGCCTTAACATACAGTGTATTGTAACAATTCACTAACTGTTTCTACCTCACAGATGCTCTAATGGGAACATATCAGCAAGAGATGCCACGCATTGTAACCTGTTGTAAGCATATTTTCTTTTTAAGTAAAGCAAAGAAATAATGACAAAAATGGTCGTTTCAGAAATTTAGTTTCCTTTTTCACAGTTTCACTGTTCCAGCTGTTTTGGCATTCTGCTTTATTTATTTTTGTCTCCTTTGAGAAGCCGCTGAATAAATGCCCTTGTTATACCTCCCAACTCTAATACGTTTTCTGATTGGAGCAGAGTGTGTCTCGTGTCGTAGATCAAAGCTCCCTAACTCCCTAGGGTGAACAAAATTCACTGACTCCCCAGAGAAACAACATCTTGAACTTCTGACTCATACATGATCAGGTCGACTGCTCCTAAAATGGTGGCAAATACGTGAGCCAGCTGCCGTCAGGTAAATGATCTCTTTGCAGTTTTTTTTTTTTCATTTTTGAGTTGAAAGGTATAGCAAAACACTGAATGACGGGCCCCAAGGGAAACAGTGAGTTCTATTTTTTGAGTTTTTAGTTTGCCCTTGACCTCAATGTTCCCCTCGGCTTCACCTCAGGAAACATTGACGGTCTTGGAGAAACTAAAAACTCACTGTTTCCATTGGGACCAGTTATGAAGTGCTTATTATTAGCTGACCTTAGAAACTGACACTTTTAGAACCATATATGATAAACAACACCTCAGAATTTAGAATTATATTTTGCCACTTTAAAAAATTGTAGATCTCTCTCAAAATTTTCTTATTGATCATTGACATAGACAAAATTCTAACAGCTGAAATCTAGACATTCCAAAACCACATACAATTTAAATATGAATGGTACATTAAAAAGCTGTTTGAACAAAAATCTGACATTTAATATATTTTGAAACGTGAATATTACAGCTGTGATCAGAATTATGAGAATGGGCTTTAGTTCATATAATTTCATAGATATCAGGTTTAACTGTACATAAAACAGAGATGTGACATTATTTTTGTCCAAATTTTGCTCTGATAAGTAGGAACACTCACCAAGTACATATCACATGTCAAATGAATTACGTAAGAAGTAACAATATATAACATTGTATGAGCAATGAAATCTGATTTATTCCTTAGACTCACTTGTAAATGAGGATGACAATAAAGGTACTGTATACCACTTAAGCATTTCTAAAGAGAGGAAACACCAATTATTTTTCTTCGGCTAATTTCAACCCTCATTAACTTGAACCTCTTACAAGTTAACTTAAAGTGATTTCTTTTCCTTTAAGGTCATTTTCTAAACAATTCAAAACAGAGACCTTGATAACTTGAACCCATTTTATGAAAGTCCCGAATCACTCAAAGCTCTTCAGAATTACAACAGAGATGGACTGCAAGTGAATATATCAAAGGTCATATATGTTCATGAGCGGTAAACTCAGCGGTAATCGGCCAAAACACTTCCAGATCGGCAAAATGGTAAACACTAAACAGCACAAAACTTTCTAAAAAGCGCAACAACTGCTCACTCAAAACTCTCAAGATAAATGTACGTACAACTTAAATTCGTATGCGCAATAAACATACGTGTAACTTAAATTCAAAATATTTCCATGCATGCGTGCTATTCGCGCATCACGCCACTGTTCGGAACTGACTTCTTAACAATATACATTGATCTGTGGAGAAAGATGTGAAAACATGATTGATCATCGCAGTTGTACATCGCAGTTGTGCACACAACTTAAGTAGTACTTACGTTAAATACATAACTTTAATGATCAATCATGTCTTCTCCAGAGATGGATTGACTGCAAAGCATTAAGCTCTACCAAAAAATGTTTGCAGCTTAGCTTCGATTTCTCATTGGCTCAATTTCAGCAAAGTATCATTCTGCTTTGACTATTTCTCACAACATTTAACCTCGAATCAACAATGTTTAGTTGATCAGTTTTCCTGATAATACGGTTTAATTTTCTTTTGATTTCTGCTGGTCAGTTGTATAAATCGCATCTCTCAGTAACTTGAACCCCAGTAACTAATGAAACTCTCTTGATTTCCCTTAGAGGTTATCGACAGTGTTGGTGTTAAAACTAATTCTGCCCTTGATATTTTTATAATAAAAACTTAATTATAGAGTTAAAGTTCGAATGTAAGTGACCATTTGGGGAATTCAAAAACGTGGTAATGTTGTGACTATATAAAGCTGCTACCTTATCGCTTAGAAAAATGACATTGATGGCTGAGGACTGGAGAATAGAGAGGATTAGACTGTGCATCTTGAAGACTTCAATGTATTTCATATTTAATGAACACATTTAGACCATGCAAAGAACTTAAAAACACAAATGATTTACTCTGATGAGATATTTGATGTAAGACTACTTGTCAAGTTACAAGTAATTTGCGCTGCATGCGTTAATCTGATCTTAACTGACTGAACTTCTGTTCACGGGCTATCGGCAAAATCATAAACGCAGAGCAGGAAAATCATCTGTTCAGGGTAAATACAAATTGTTATGTTATCTAAATGTAGTTTTTTGGTTTAAAGGTATTTGTTAACCATGACATTAAATATGAAACCTGAAAAGATTCACACTTAACTCTTTACTATAATCCTCTGATGCTTCATCCTGTAACTTTGAAATAACAGTTATATAGTCTTCAGATGATGGCCAGTCTACCAAAATTTGTTGTCTTCTTGTTTGTCTTGTTGGTATTGTGAATATAAATCTTAAACATTGTATTTAAACAACTTATTGTTTAATGATGTAACAGATGTATAAAGACGTTCTACACCTTACTATATACATGTAACTTATATCTAACAGATCATCAAACAAGAACATCTCTGCAAAAACGTCTACAACACTTACAAATATAGACATGGAGTTTTTAAAAGAGATATCACAATTTAATACAACAACACCACTTTTTTTTATGAATTCCCCAGGTGGTCACTTGTCTTACATTAGACCTTTACCTTTATAAGGTTCATTATTCAAATATTAAGTGCAGAATTCCAAAAAACGAACTTTTTTTGGTCAACGCAGGTAAAAACCTCACACTAAGTTAAGCTACTCACCGAAGTTTCAGGCTCTAAAGTACAGGTTTACCTTATGAAATTAATCTCTAAAGGAGCCCAAAATTCGACATCATTGCCACCAATTTAAACAGCACTCAGCAACCAGACTGCATTTTTGTGGTGTCATTCCATCTAAGGAATTTTGTCCACAGCTTCCAACAACTACCGCTCTTGGTTATGGCTGCATGCCCTTTAGCCATACTATTTCGAGCCAAATATGCTCAAAAACCCCGTAAATGATGGCAGTGCAGAGAGTGAAGTGGATAATTGGTTGGAAAAAAATACATTTTGCTGACCTTATGAAGGAGCGCATAGTCATCTGCAGATTTTTGTATTTCCCACCAATTTTGAATTAGACGGAATAACGTCACAAACACAGCCTGGCTGCTAAGTGCAGTTTTAAAATAGTGACGTCCGAAGTTAAATTTTGGGCTTCTTTCGAGATGAATTTATTCAGAATAGCTGGCATTATAGAAGCTCATACTGGAATGAGTGGAAAAGGCCAATGTTTACTTGTTACAAGTGGAAACAGAAAAGTAGGTAAGCTTTTGTGGAGTGACTTTCTCCTTTTCACAGCCACACTGACCTTCTGTTTACAGACTATCGACAGAAATAAAAAAAGTCCAGACTGGCAAGACCTACAAGCACATCAACAAGTACAAGAACATCCCATCTGGTTAATACAGTATTACGCCATTTAAATGTTCTCACGGCTTTGGTTCAAAGATGTTCATTAAACATAAAATAAGAAACCTGAAAGTATTCATACTAATTTTCTGTTATAATCCCCTAGGCCTACGCTGTACTTGTTCAAAGACTGGATAACACTTATCTACCGGATAAATCACTATCTGGTGGGTAAGTGTTAACAAAATAAACCACAGTATGCGCTAAATAGTGATTTATCTGGTGGATAGCCTTATCCACTTTTCAAACAACCCAAGTCAGAGCTTCATCCTGTAACTTTCAAATAATCGCCAGTCCACCAAAATTTGTTGTCTTTTTGTTTTTATCATGTTCGTATTGTGTATAAATCTTAAACATTATATTTAAACAACTCGTTGTTTGATGTTATAACAGATGTATAAAGATGTTCTACAACTTATTGTATACCTACAATTCATAACTAACAGATCATCGAACTTCTGCAAAAACACTGGAAATGCAGTCCAAAAGAGATGGTAAATACAGTACTGCAACAATTCTCACTATTCTCCACTCCTCGCACATAAAAATCTCACAGTAAGTTAAGTTACTTATCAAAATTTCACTCTCTAAAGAATATCTGAGTGATATTCCCCAATTTTCAAAATTACACGTGCTACGAAAAATATTTGAAGGAAGACTTGATCCATTTGGTGCAAAAATACAGTACTGTGCAAAAGTAATGCAATTAATTTTCGACAAAATTCCTGGCTATTTGTGGCTTTACGAGGTAATTTCGTTCGAAATCATATTTCGTTGATTTTTCACCGCAATTTTGCAACTTCTATCGTTTCAATGCGTGTGATTTTTCGAACATTAATTTGCTCTTCTCGAAAATTCTTTGCAAATTTTTAAATACTGGTAAACATCTGCTCTAATTATCACTTGCAACTGCACTAGAAAAATTCGAGTGACAACATGAATATTCTCCTTGTAAAGAGGAACTGTAAAGCCAGCATTACAACTGCCAAGTTTTACTTCATAAATTTCACGTATTTGCTGGCAGAGTGTTTTCCTTCAGTTTGTTGGCTTTGTTCCCAAAACGAACTCAGAGCTTGTGCATGTAGGTGAGTTGCTCAGTCTAAAGCTGAATTGAAGCTGGCAAAATTAGCGAATTTAAGATGCACAAGACGAAAGAAACATTGTGTTAATAGCGTGTTATAATTCCCTCCTAATCAGTGAGCGGCAAGTAACTACAACAAGCTTTACTCGACAGTTATTAAAATATATTTTGTGTAAATTACATGAATGATCGATTGAATCAATTACATGTAAACTTTGCTCGTCACACTGTTGAACTTCGGCTCTGTGCATAGCGAAATGTTGCGTACTTAGTGGCAAAAGAACGTTATTAATCGCGAATTTTCGTTGAGGTGTTGAAAATCCAATGAAATTTCCACTATTATTTAAGTAAATTATCGCTCGAAATGCATTAAATTTTCCCTCAAATTTTTGCACGATTTTTCGATGAAAATTCGCAAAGACAAAGAATGAAATTCGCGTATTTCACTTGCATTGCTTTTGCACAGTACTGTGTGCTTGAACACTTGCCCTTGGACATTATCTGTGCCTCAAGGCTCACATTTTTCCTCGAGCCATGCTTTTGGAAAACTGTTTGCTTCTCAGAACAGACAACGTCTGCCGACAAAGATCTGAGCATATTTTCAGACCAAATGGCTATTATTTATTCAACTTATCTTTCAGGGAAATGGATTGAAAATTTAGATACGGAGACCTTAAAAAACCTTATCCTTGTGAACACCTCTCTGAAATTGCTCAAAGATGCTACAGCTACCAGCAGATGCATTATGGTAAATAGAGAACTCAATTTCTTGTAATCATGTAATGTAACATTTATCATACCTTTACATTTTATGAAAAACATTCTAAAACAAACTAAAATGTCTTCTTCTTCCAGACTCCTACAGAATGTAAAGCAGTCACACGCAATATAACAACAATGCTAGACCTGTGTCAAAATGTAAGTTAGTCATTATTATGACTCTAACAGTACTTTATTAAGCATTTACTACCATCAGATGATGAATAACCAGAAAATTCAGGCAATATTAATAGAATTGCAGGAAATAGAATAGGCATGTATTAAATAAATAACAAAATAATCAAGTCATTAACTTAATAACACTAGAACTCAAATTTCATTTTTCACTTCAATATTCCATGTGAACAATTCAATATTCAAATCAAAATTCCATTCAACCAACATGCCATGATAACACTGTAAGCTACAATATTATGATTCCACAAATAGTATCCAATACTCATTATCATTCCAAGAAATATATTTTAATTTCTGAGATGGTAAACAAAAAATGGAGGAGAGGGGAGATTCACAGCTCGATGTTTCTTATACAGAAATGTCAACCTATTAACCAACCAAAGTAAATTTTTGAAGCAGTGAAGTGGTCACCACAGAAAGGCTACCATAGATGGCATTAAAACAATTCTCAAACCTGCGACCATTAAGGAAATGCTAGAATGTCACAATAATTCTATTCAACATTGCTACACCACTGTAATTCTTGTACTTATTTTGAAGACTAAACTTGCTTTAGTTAATTCCTTGTAGCTGTGTCTAATAGATAAAACTAGCCATTGTAAAACATCCAAAAAATAGCTTGATTTAAATGTGAAAACGATCTTAATAACAAAAAACTTTTATATGTATCTCTCAATTATACATCTAGTTCACCACAAATATTAGTTCATTGCTGTTCATACTTCACTTTGTTTCCTTTTAAATTGATCCAAGTTTCATTTATTTACTTGTGAACTATAATAATACTATCTAATAAATAGTTAAAAGATAAGGTCTGCAACTGTTCTCCTATTGCATAGGTTATGGTAAATGAAAACGTTTTCAACCAAAATAATACAGTTTGGTTAAAATCATCTACACTCTAGACTGCTGTTACAAGGAGAAATGTAGACACTGCAGTTCAGGTACTATAAAATTATGTTGCAGTTTTATTAATACCTGCATTCATAAGCTTCAACCACTAGTACAAACTAAGTGAGGAACAAACAGCATGACCTGAAAGACACAATCAATACTATGTTATGTAACTTGATTTAAAATCTGTATTAACTTCTACACCTGAATAAAAATGCAAATTGCTAGGAACACCTACACAACGTTAAAACAATGCAATACAAACAAAACAAAAACTCTCAACAACTACATTGAGAAAATATTGAGTGAATTGAAACTTGATATAAGCTACATGTACCATATTTCAGACACAAATAAAGCTTTATGACAAAATATATGTGTCAGCATTTGACCACTTTACAATGCTATGCAATTTAAATTGACTCTAGAACCTTCTCCAGGGAACTATAAATAATGTATTTAATAACATACATGAAGAACATAGGCACGCAAGGCGTGCAAGAGTTATTTTTTTTGTGTGAAGTGTCGGAGATAGGAACATTCATGGTACAGTAATAATTTGGTTAATTTGACATTTTTTCTTTGGTTGCGATGTTACATCGGTCATGGTAAGATAGCTAAATAGTAAGCCGTAAAATGTTTGACTGAACAAACTACAGTAATCTGACATGTCTCCAGATTAATGTAGATACCATCTTATTTTCTAACAGGCAATTTGATTCGTTCTTTGATACAACCCGGTGTGAGACGCGCACATGCATAACTCCCTCACTCACCGATCACATAACGCTTCCAACCCCCAAGAGGAATTTTTGCTCAAAAATACTCAAGTTAATTTAGGGACTTTTTCGCATTTTACACGAGACGTAAGTTTACCTTTTCACACAACGCAACACAACACAACTTCACTGAAAATAGAAAGAAAGAGAAAAAACCTCTGACACTTTGAAAGTCTGATTTAATTAAATTGCACTTTAACTTGGTGCCACGCAGTCTTCGAAGAACATTTGAACAGTTTTCATACTTTTTACCTTAAAAAAGATCGGACTGAAATGAATGTCATCAAATAAAACTATTAGACTGCTACTGCAGAGACGTAAAAACCGTCCAGAAATGAAAGCTTTTTTGTTTAATATCCTGGAAACAATAGCTGATAACTTGTCAGCTCTAATTGAATTTACTCCCATATAAAAAACAAAAGTGTTAAGTTACCATTTGTTACTAAAGATAGCAAACATCTCGCGGGAAAGAGTGGTGACGATTCGTCCGCTCTAATTGAATTTACTACCTTGTGAAAAACAAGAGTGTCACATTACACTTAGTAACTAAAAAACAAAAATATCTTGTTATATTTGCATGCAACAAGAACAAAACAATCGTTACCCGCACTTACTAATGTAAACGTTAGAACTGTTTCAAATCTAAAGTCTCGTCTCCTCTAAAACATGTCCTAAGAACTAGAAGCGACGATTCGTGACCTCTAATTGAATTTACTCCTTGTGAAAAACAAAAGTATCAAGTTACCTTTAAGTAAAAATAAAAATATCTCGTTGCATTTGCATACTACGAACTCACGAACTGTTTCAAACCTCAAGGCTCATCTCGTTCATTTAACTAAAATCCTCAGCCTAACCCACAGAAAATGTCGAAGTAAACCCAATATATGAATACTTCCTCTTCTTTTATAGAAGAATGAATACGGCCGTTCTGAACTTTATCGGGATCAGATCTTCTCACATACCATTTACCTTTACAACAAGAAATTTGATTGGCTGTTTATAGTAGATCCAATCTGATTGGTGTGACATACGTACATCTCTCACACACTCACTCACTCACTCACTCACCCATTGACCCGTAAGATACTCGACGCGCCGACTAAGAGGTATTTTTTTGTAAGAAAAAAATAACTCAAAAATTGTCCCTTCTGATTGGCTAAGAGAAATGCGGTTTTCAGTCAACACAATGCAGAACAGAAGTAATTCTGTGCAAAAAGTGGTAACAAACCAACCATTATGATTGCTCAATGAACAAACAAAATCGCAGATAGCTACATGTAATGAAATGCGAGCCTGGATGGCACAAAATTTGGATATATCTATACTAAAAATTTGCGAGCAAAACAATGGCCGGTGTTTTAAGTAGATCTTCTTTCGCCATCCCAACAACAATACAGCAGTTGAGAAACAGCGCTTAAAACGGAAACACTATGAAAAGCACTGTTTTTTTGTTGTTGTTGGTTTGGAAAAAGTGGTGTTTAAACAAGGGAATTGGTGACAAAATCAAACATAGGCACGCAAGGCGTGCAAGAGTTATTTTTTTGTGAACTATAAGTCTCGGAGATAGCAGCATTCATGGAACTGTTTACAGTAATGATTTGGTTGATTTGACAAGTTTTTTGGTTCCGATGTACAGCAAGAAAGAAACTGGGAGTTTATGATGTACATGCAATGTTACATCGGTAATGGTAAGATAACTAAATAGTAAGCCATAAAATGTTTGACTGAAGAAACTACAGTAATCTGACACGTCTACAGATTAATGTAGATACCATCTTATTTTCTAACAGGCAATTTTATTCGTTCTTTGATACGACCCACACTGTGATTGGTCGGACACTCGCACATACATAACTCCCTCACTCAACGATCACGTAGCCCTTCCCCCCGGCGGGGGGACTCCCTTATACGGGCTATACTGAGGTCTGTGCGGCCCCGAAGGGTATGGTTTTTCAGCCGTTTTGGTCATAAATAGGGTATCGATTTTAGCTCATTTTGGCCATTTTGGTCATAAATAGGGTATGGTTTTTGCACTCTAGCCTTGATATGGGTATGCTTTAAGAAGAAGCCACTTTTTCATCATTATCGAAAAGAAAATCAACAAAAGCCCTTCACAAATTTATATGTTTACGGTAATTTAACATTGGTTTGAACTAGGGAGCTAATTATAACGCAGGTCTGAAACAGGGTTTTGATTTGAGGGTCAGGTCGTAAATAGGGTTTCGAATTTTTTGGTCAGGTCATAAATAGGGTAAGGAATATCGCAGATTTTGGTCATAAATAGGGTAAGGGTTTTGGGAAGCGGGCTACACACCCCCGACCAATTTTTCTGGGAGTACCCCCTCGGGAGCCCTTCCAGCCCCCAAGAGGAATTTTTGCTCAAAAATACTCAAGTAAGAGAACTTTTCGCATTTTATACGAGTCGTAAGTTTACCCTTTTCACACAACACTACTTCACTGAAAATTGAAAGAGAGAGAAAAAAAACCTCTCTGGCACGTTGAAAGTCTGATTTAATTAAATTCCACTTTAATTTGGTGCCACACAGTCTTCAAAGAACATTTGAACAGTTTTCATACTTTTTACCTTTAAAAAATATCGGACTGAAAAGAATGTCATAAAATGCCCATCAAATAAAAATATTAAACTGCTACTGCATAGACGTAAAAACCGTCCAGATATAAAAGCTTCTTTTTTGTTTAACATCCTGGGAACAATAGCCGATAACTTGTAAGCTCTAACTGAATTTACTCCCATAAGAAAAACAAAAGTGTCGAGTTACCATTTGTAACTAAAAATAGCAAACATCTCGTGGGAAAGAGTGTTGACGATTCGTCAGCTCTAATTGAATTTACCACCTTGTGAAAAACAAGAGTGTCAAATTACCCATTGTAACTAAAAAATAACAATATCTCGTTATATTTGCATGCAATAAGGACAAAGCAATCGTTACCTGAACTTACTATTATAAACGTTAGAACTGCTTCAAATCTAAATAGTCTCGTCTCCTCTAAAACATGTCCTAAGAACTAGAACCGACGATTCGTGACCTCTAATTGAATTAACTCCTTGTGAAAAACAAAAGTATCAAGTTACCCTTTGTAATTAAAAATAAAAATATCTCGTGCCATTTGCCTTCTACTAACTCATGAACTGCTTCAAAACTCAAGACTCATCTCGTTCATAACTAGCCACCATTACACTGAAAATTATGCACTCTAAAACAACCCAATGTACGTATGTAACTGTCACACTCCCCTCCAAACCGGACTAAAAATCGCAAACCGGCAACATGCACGTCACTCTTTATTTTTCAATTACCAAAGTCCTTGTGTTTATACATACCTTGTGTTTCTCACGTACCATTTACCTTTACAACAAGAAATTTGATTGGCTGTTCATAGTAGATCGAATCTGATTGGTGTGACATACATACATCTCTCACTCACTCACTCACTCACTCACTCACTCACCCATTGACCCGTCCATAACATACCCGACGCGCTGACTAAGAGGTATTTTTTTTACAAAAAAATAATTCAAAAATTACCAGCCAGCTAAGCTTGACACTTTGCTATGAGCGATTCTATGCCGAAATAATTGAAGTATTTACTTCTTGCGAACACACTTAACAGCACCAAAAATCTTTGAATCGTCACCTTTTTCAGCGTCAGGTAGATCATTTATAAAACTAACAAACATTAGCGACCCTAGGGACCGTTCATTTTTTATGAGGGGGGGGGGCTGGTGGGATTTGGGAAGCACTATTTAAAAATCGCATGACCCCCCTCAGCTTACCAATTTTTTCACATGCCCCCCCTTATAGCGGTCATTTTTTGGGATGACCCCCCCCCCCAAAAAAAAAATTGAACAAACAATATTTAGATTTCAACTTTTTTAATATTTCTCTATTATCCCCCTACTTCACGTTATTGTGCTCACTATGAAGACAATATTTACAATCTCTATACGACAGAGAGCTGTTGTTTAAAAAACAAATCAAAAGAAAGAGAAGTCAATTTCGGATCTCCTAGTTATGGCTCGCCCTGAGCCTGTGGCATTTGGCCTCTCATTGGCATCTTCCTCATCTGAATTGATGAATGCAAGAATGACGTCACTTGAGTCATCTTCTCCCCCAGAGTCAATGGCATCACTGTCATACTCATCATTGTCACTTTCATCCGTTTCACTGCTGTCAGCACTTGCCCTGTTGTCATTTTGTGTCAATGTCTTGGCATTTCTCAGTGTTGGTTGGCCAGCTCTGAGAGGACTCTTCTGCTGCAAGCATGAATGTCTTACAATTGCCTTTACTTTCTCACTCTTGCTGCTTTTCAAATGCTGCTTCAGCCCGTGGTGGTTTGAGTACTTGTTTAGTTCTGGAACACGTAGCTTTTTAAGCTTGGTTAGATCTTCGCACAACTCAGTCCAAGGATAATCCTCCTCCATACTTAACTTTGCCTTTTCTTCTGCTCTCTTTTTCCTTTTAAATTCCAGCACTTCAAGATGCTGAAGATAATCCACCACAAACTTCGATTTGACAATAAACTTATCTGCAAATAGAGCAACGCTCTCTGGATCAGATAAAACCAGCCTGCCACTTCCATGCTCTTTCTTCTTTATATTGTTAATCCAATCGGGGAAAGAGCGCATTACTACATGAGCATCATGAAAGAGGCTCATTCCAAAATGCGCAATAATGGCGAAAGCGACGACTCGTTTAAGAAAAGGTTTACAGCTGAACGATCCAGGCAGTTTGACATCTTACAAGCAAAAGAAGCAATTTTTCTAGGTGCGGATGGCTGTTCAGAAAGGGCGAGTGAGTTTTCCATGCAAGGGTACCAGTTGAAGCCCAGTGATGGAAGAAAACTGAACTTCTCCATCAAAGAGCACAGAGCAATGGTGGAAAAGTTGAATGTCATATTGAAAGATGTAAAGGAACACGATTCCACACTCTTTCAGTCCAATGGGCTTGCTTTAAAGCAGGGCGAAGAATTTGCCCACAGTTTTAATGTAAAACAGATCAAATGTACAGAAGCTAAGTTGACGAAGGTCACGCAGGACATGGAAGCACTAGAAAATAAGAAGAGCAATTATAACAGCATATTCAAAGGCATACTCAAACAGCACATCAACAAAAGGAGAAGGAAAAAAGAAAACCGCAGAAAGTCAGATGAAAGAAAGAGGAAGCGGACTGAAAACAACGTCCAACGAGTTTATGGAATCTGTGTTGGAAACCCCCTAGAAAATGATCTTCCACAATGCCTTGTCTACCCTCCTAGAACGGCCGTCCCGGAAGAGTGTCTTAAAGTTGAGGATGTTGCCACGTCGATATTTAGAAGAGATGGGCCATACATCGCACAGCTCTTGGAAGGGAATTATTTCACCAATGCTGCAAGAAGTAGAATCACCACCAACCTTGAGCGGGAAGTCAGAGATTATGTTTACACCTTCATGTACCCTGAAGAGTACACTCTGACGGAAAGCATTGCTGCTTCTTGCAGCATTGGTGAAAGAGACTCCCATAGCAGCACAAGCGGCGACGAAGAACTCGACGACAGCGGAGATATAAATATTTATGTATTATTATTATGTATTATTGTGAAGATGAATGCCAGTGAAAGTTGCATTCGAAAATAACAGTGTTAAATACTTCTTTTCAGTAGCTACAAATGCTTTTTGTCGCCAAACGTTTTTTTAAAGCAGAAGGAAAGTTTGTAATAAATTTGTATCCTGCCTTCTATGTTTATTCTATAGCAATTTTTTTGATATTCAAACATTATGCCATTTTAAAGTTTTACTAAAATATTTCACGTGACCCCCCCTTTTTCCCTTATTTTTTTGGGATGGTCCCCCCTCGAAAGCCATTTTTTTTCGCATGGCCCCCCCCCCCAAATCCCACCAGCCCCCCCTACCTTATAAAAAATGAACGGTCCCCTAGAAGACTCCCTTGGGGCACTCCAGGCATGACAGGGGCCCATTGTGACAAAACACTTTCGAGAACTACTTGTTGAATACAGCCAGAAAAATAATTAGTGAGCTACGATAGTAGTTTACCAGGTATCCCATACACGTTCAGTTTAAGAAGAAGAATTTTTCGATCTATACTGTCGAACGCCTTTGCAAAATCTAAGTAGATCACATCGGCCTTGATGTTCTTGTCTAGATTAAGCCCGATATCATAGAGAATTGAAAGTAACTGGGCCAGACATGATCGATTTTTCCAAACCCATGCTGAAGGTCAGTTATCAGGCGTTTTAGATAGTCATAAAGGCAATTGAAGACACGGCATTCAAGAACTTTGCTAACAATCAGTAGTAAAGATATAAGACGATGGTGTTCAGCTGGTTTCTTTGAGTCCTTTTTATGGACTGGTACAATGTCAGCAGATTTCCACTCGCTTCGGAGTTTGGCGTAATCAAGCGGCTGATTGAAAATAGCACAAAGACTTGGTGCAATTTGATCACAACACTCTTTGAGAAGACAGGCGAGAATTCCATCAAGGCTACTTGCTTGCAAGGTGTCAAAGCATTTCAAGTGATCATGCACTTCGTCAACAGATACCACAATGTCCAAGAGTTGCAGATCAGAAATGCAAATGCGATCAATATTTACATCTGAGGCAGGTCGAAAGACAAAGGAAAAGTACTTATTCAAAAGCTCAGTTTTCACTCAGCCTCCTGGTTTTTCAGCTGTGTCGCCCACTTTACACTAGACCTTTAGCCTAGGAAAGCTTTGTGATAACTCTAAAACAGTTTTGGATTATCTTTAAAACTAGACTTGATTTTTGCCAAGCACTGTTGATGTTTAATTTCATTCATATAAGTAACTTACTTTGCCAACTTAGCGTCCAAAGCTTTTGCTTGCGCTTGAGCGTTTTACTTTTCTTGTATCGCTTTAAAACTACTTTTTTCGGATGAGGTGCCGCACTTCAGGTGAGTGAGTGAGTGAGTGAGTGAGTGAGTGAGTGAGTGAGTGAGTGAGTGAGTGCGTGCGTGCGTGCGTGCGTGCGTGCGTGCGTACGTGAGTGAGTGAGTGAGTGAGTGAGTGAGAGAGAGAAAGATGTATGTATGTCACACCAATCAGATCGGATCTACTATGAACAGCCAATCAAATTTCTTGTTGTAAAGGTAAATGGTATGTGAGAAGATTTGATCCCGATAGGGTTCAGAACGGTCATATTTTTTTTCTATAAAAGAGGAGGAAGTATTCATAAATTGGGTTTACTTCGACATTTTCTGTGGGTTAGGCTGAGGATTTTAGCTATGAACGAGATGAGCCTTGAGGTTTGAAACAGTTCGTGAGTTAGTAACATGCAAATGGAACGAGATATCTTTATTTTTAGTTACAAAGATAACTTGATGCTTTTGTTTTCACAAGGAGTAAATTCAATTAGAGGTCACGAATCGTCGCTTCTAGTTCTTAGGACATGTTTTAGAGGAGACGAGACTATTTACATTTGAAACAGTTCTAACATTCACAATAGTAAGTGCGGGTAACGATTGTTTTGTTCTTTTTGCATGCAAATATAACGAGATCTTTTTATTTTTTAGTTACAAAGTGTAATTTGACACTCTTGTTTTTCACAAGGTAGTAAATTCAATTAGAGCGGACGAATCGTCACCACTCTTTCCCACGAGATGTTTGCTATCTTTAGTAACAAATGGTAACTTAACACTTTTGTTTTTTACATGGGAGTAAATTCAATTAGAGCTAACAAGTTATCGACTATTGTTTCCAGGATATTAAACAAAAAAGAAGCTTTCTTTTCTGGACGGTTTTTACGTCTCTGCAGCAGCAGTTTAATAGTTTTATTTGATGACATTCATTTCAGTCCGATCTTTTTAAAGGTAAAAAGTATGAAAACTATTCAAATGTTCTTTGAAGACTGCGTGGCACCAAGTTAAAGTGCAATTTAATCAAATCAGACTTTCAACGTGTCAGAGAGGTTTTTTTTTCTCTTTCTTTTTACTTTTGGCGAAGTTGTGTTGTGTTGTGTTGTGTTGTGTGAAAAGGGTAAACTTACGACTCGTATAAAATGCGAAAAAGTCTCTTAATTAACTTGCGTATTTTTGAGCAAAAATTCCTCTTGGGGATTGGAAGGGCCATGTGATCGGTGAGTGAGGGAGTTATGCATGTGCGCGTGTCACACCAATCACAGTGTGGGTTGTATCAAAGAACGAATCAAATTGCCTGTTAGAAAATAAGATGGTATCTACATTAATCTGGAGACTTGTCAGATAACTGTAGTTTGTTCAGTCAAACATTTTATGGCTGACTATTTAGTTATCTTACCACGACCGATCTAACATCGCATGTACATCATAAATTCCCAGTTTCTTCCTTGCTGTACATCGCAACCAAAAAAACTTGTTAAATTAACCAAATTGTTACTGCAAACAGCTCCATGAATGCTCCTATCTCCGACACTTCAAACAAAAAAATAACTCTTGCATGCCGTGCGTGCCTATGTTTTCATTTTGAGAATAGCTCAAGGTCTAGACAATATCATGCTATAGGTATTCCTGAACATACAATTACACATACTAGGACACTGTTCAAAGAGATTCTCAAGAATGTATCCAAACTTAGATTCGAGTATATGAAATCTTTGTCTGGTGAACAGGTGTCCTTAAGGGCCCATTAACTGATCTTTTCGAGCCGTTGCTAAGGAAGATTTATTCTCATAAAACCTCATCATTTATAGTTAGTTCAGTGTTACTTCATGTGTTTTAACTTTTCCTTGACCAGTAACGTCAGTGATGATGTCATCAGGCCACACCCTTGGTCATGTGACTAATACTGAAAAAATGCAAAGGCTCTCAGGCAAATTACTTTATCGGGATTTTTTTCATTGATTTAATATTTTAATTTTTATCCTCATTATGCTATGCATAGATTTGTCTTATTTCTTAAAGGTCAGATTTTGAGAGAATTTCAAGGTATTGAAAAATTCGTAATTTTCTGAAAAAAGCATGATTTTGAAAAAGGAATGCACAGCTATATTTTCAACGTTAGCTTCAATCGAAACTCATCGAAAAAGGCTCGATTTAATGAAAAACTGCCTTTCCTTTAGGATTTAAAGAAACCAGAAGTGCACCCTTTATATATTTGAAGTAACCCTATCAGCGGGTGCACAATTTACACTACCAGCACACTTCAGTAAGATCAGACAAAGCCATGCGGAGTTAATTTTTCTCTTTCTTTTGCTCTTGTTTTCTGTTTTTCTCTTATTTTGTCTTTGCTTGTTGTATTTATATTTTGCATCTTGTGAAACACAAAGAAGAAACGTCTAAAGTGTAAGCAAATTTCCAAGTTATTGAGTTGTTTTTATTTTCTGCGCGCAGGCTGACGTAAGTAACCGGAAGGGAAATTTCACCTCCTTAGCAACGTGCATGAATTGGTTAATGGGCCCTTAACAACGGTGTCTCAAAGTAGAGGTTGTGACCACACAATGACCGTACAACATTTACAATTATGTTATTTTAATGTAAAAGATAAAATTCTATGTACAGCTGTATATGTAAATATCTTAATTCTTTAGATACAAAATGTGTAAATATGTCCATTGCTTGTATATTATATCAATGGCTCAGTCAGTTCCAAGCCCGTTCATCCCTCCTGGGCATTTGTCAATTTTTTGACAAAATACTCCAAATGCCTCACAGTGGAGCCACCTTATTTGGTCAAATCTCTTTTGTAACTTGATGTTACATCATGGTAAAAAAAAACTACCCAGTCATTGGTAAACACCTCATAATATTTGTAACACAATATTGTTGCTATGGTACCTAATGTGTCACAAAAATGATAATAATGTATTCACCAATGATTCATTTATTTAAATTTATCTAAATATTGATATGCAATATTTATACAGGCAGGTCTGATTCAGATAGGGCCTGTTTAAATGGAGGCCTGTAAACTAAATACTTAACTTATAAATAGTTCATATACATAACTGAATAAATGGCTAATTAAGTACATATTAAAAACCTAATTGATAAAAATATTAATCAACTATAAAAGTTATCACATGATCGACCTGTGGTAATTGATAATTTGTTCCATGCTATAACCCCATAGCAAAAAGAACATTGGTATTTAGAGGTCTTTGCAAGAGACAGATGGAGAAGATCCTTGCTCAGTGTGTTGCAGGCATGAAAATCATTTGAGTAGTGAAAGTCATGCAGCAGGTAGGCAGGCACAAAGCCATTGAGACACTTGAATATCTGAAAGCAAATTTGATTCTTCCAGGGTGATTCTAATGATGGCCAACTAAGAGTGGCGATTCATTCCTTGCTGTTGTATTTTGTGACCCTCAATGACTCATTAGAATTTAAGTCTTGGAAAGTGCTGTAAACTGTTTTGAGCCATGGAACGGTGGTACACATCATGGTGTTTAGAAGCTATGCACTTCTGGAAAGTAACAACTTAACAAATGATGCAACTGGCAATTTCCATTTCATCAGGGACTTTATGTTCATATTTCCATGTTTGACTGCCAGTGAAAAGCTATAAGTCAAATTTGTGAACAGTAAGTGCCTTCCTACGGTCAGATGAAAATCTAAACACCCTAATTGAATAAAACTAGCAGCATAACACTTACAAACTGTACTTCTTGCCCTGCAAAGTTGTCAAGGCTTCTTTCTCCCACAATTTGTTTGCACTTTGAGAATGCCCCACCCAAAAGGATGACTTGTTGTAACAAATGCCCTTCTCTGGAGCAGGAAAAGTTGTCAAATGCTGAACAGATGAAGGTGATTGTAATTGACAAAGCCATCTCCAATATAAAAAGGTCATAAATGCTAAGAACTGTACAAAAAAAAAAAAGCCAATAACTTACCAAAAACGTTTCGGTCTTAGACCTTCTTCAGTTACATAATTATGCAAATAAAAATACATTGAGTGAAAGGTCCTAATTCTACCATGGTACACAAGATGTTAAGAAAAACTGTTAACAAATAAAGAATTTGAAATGAAACGAAATTCAGCTTAACTTGTTTTTCAAAATGTGGTTGTTATGGCAAAGTAAACTGATGTGGATGCATTGACATCATTTTATGCCTACCTCAGCCATTTTTGAACTGTGAACGGGGGTTTAAGGAGAAACATTATTTACAAACACTGCCATGTCCCATGCATACACATGCCCCAGGATAATGTAACTGAAGGGAATTCTCAATGCTGGTGGATAATGGTAGGAATAGGAAAGAGGAGGTTACTGGGCATGTGATAAAGGGGAAATTGAAACTAGAACAAATTTAGGAAGTACAATGATGGAAAACAGAGGAAAATGGAATGAAAAATAAAAAGAAACAAATGGAGCAACAAAAAACATACACTGTAATAAAGTGACTGAGAAAGGAACGAATGAAAAGGTAAATACAAAAAAATTAAACACTCTACACATACATGTATATACACTGTAAGAAAGAAATTTCAGACGCAAACTATAAAACCATGTACAATTGAAAGGAATTTATGAATTGGAAACTAGGATGTAATAATGAAATGTAGATTAATGTTAGAAGCTGTATTAAATATTAATATGGACATTTGCAGCCTGTTATGAAAAGGAGTGTAAGGAAGGCAAAATATCAAAACCACCAACAAGTTGAAAATGGAACTCATATGCACAGTGTAATAATTTAACAAGAAGATTACAAAACTTTTCAAACAGGTGGTTTTGCATTTGCAGTTAAAAAGCACTTGAAGTTGAAGTGTTGGAAAAGTCAGCACAAGCCACATAAATAGTGAAGTTTGTGTGCTCAATGGTTATTGGCTATTGTTAGCCTGCTAACTGGATAGCACCTGCCTTTTGAAAGTTTTCACTTAACACAGCTTGCTGGACATTTTGCAGCCTGGATTCCTGTTCCTGATGTTCGATATCTTCCTCATCTTCACCACTGCATGTTAGAATACACAATCTATATACAAGGAGGCTCAAAGCAATGGCGTTCTTACAGGTAAAGAAGATGTGCATCTCACTGTATACTTTGTAATTGATTATGAGAAGTAATCGGAGGATCAAAAATGGGCCATCTTGCATGAAGATACCAGTTAAAATGCCAAATATATCACCATGGAGCAACATTTCCCTTCGAGAGATCTCTTTCACTTCTCCTCGTGCAGTAGTAATTGGGTTGATTTTCTTCTCCTTTTTCTCACCCTTGTACCCTTTCCCACGAAGAACATTCATCTCTGTTTGCCGACGTTTCATCTGTAATCTCTGAATATATCTCTCTTTAAGATCTTCTTGCTTCCCGTACTTGTGGAGACTTATTTTGCGGTTGATCACGTCATCAGGACTTACCTAAAAGAAAGTATCCCTGGTATCACACTTAAGGTAATCTTTGGATAAAACATATATACTAAAAGAAAATTATTTTGCACTAGCAACTGGTATGCTATTCTAAACAAATGGAAACAACATTGATAAGAGAAGGGCCAGTTCACTAATCAGCTTTGATGTCATGACATTTGGCATGATTGTGAAAAATCCTCCTCAGTCAACAGTTTTGTTGGGAGTTTTTTAGGCAGTCAGTACCAGCTATCCTGTTGTTGTTAGAAACATGTCTTTTCTGTGAAAATGTGACTCCAAACTTTTGCCTTTTTCCACTTATTTTCTCTAGGGTGCAGAATACAACATAGTCAAAAGTACCTGAACTTCACCCACCTTGTTGTTTGTGATGCGAATCTGATTATTCTTTCCAGTTGTTGCTGTTGTGACAAGACAGAACTGTAGTAAGCTCCAGGTGTACACACCAAGAACAGCAAGTGTCACCTGTTTCTCTTGCTGCACAACTTCGTCTTGAAGAACTTCAAATAGTTCAAGGATATCTGCTGCAGTTCCCACATAACCCAGTAACAGGGCAGAGAGCTGGTCACGGGTGATCTCACCTCTTGGTAGAAGCCACCTTCCTATGATTATACCAATAATCAGACCCAATTCACATATCTGCCTGGCCAGTGTTAATGAATTCATGTCCCCAAAGCACTGCAAAATAAAATCTTTATGTCAAACTCTTTTATCTGATAGAACTTCCCGAGGCAAAGGAAAAAACTGCACCTTTAAATGTGATGGAACCGGAGAACAAACCTCTAATACTTTGCACATGAAAATGCATTTATTTATTTCCCTCAATTTGAAAAGGTTAATAATTCTGTTACTTCTAATCTGTGGATTCTTTGATCAGGATTTCCATTTCCACACATTGAAACAATGCTGTAGACAATTTTGGCAGATACAAGCCAACCTTTTTGTGACCCTTTCCTAGTCTCTTTAGCAGCATCTACAGTATGTCACCATTGCATGACGCATGGCCAAATGATTGAGATTAACACTTTTTTCCTCAAAAATGAACCAGGAATTTTCACACACAATTAGAACAAGCTGCCATTAACATTTTCCCTGATCAGCAAATTAACCAGAAGTTTTAACAGTCACTTAATTGAGGTATTTTACACCATAGCAGGTCAGCAGTTAAACAACAAACCCTAAACCATCAAAAAAGTGCATTATGGAGTAAAAACAGTCACAGTTGTAACTTACCCCTGAATTACTTGGAATTGGTGTAACTGTAGTCTCATTTCCATTAGTAATACGTCCTTCTAGAAGGTCTAACTCCACAATCCATATGATTGGAATCATGGTAGACATGTAGAAAAAGCAACTTGGCCAAAAGCTAAAATAAAGAACAATTAATGATTTTCTGCAAGGCTCCAGCTAGAGAGACATGGGCACTTTATTTACATTACTACTTGTGTGCCATGAGATATCATTAGATGTTTTCATATCTAGGTTAAATGAAATCACTCTGACTTCCAGTTAGAGTAGAGGACACATATTTGTTGTGTGAGTTCATATACATACACATGTAATTTGAAATACTATGATTTCACAAGCACATGTAGGTTTTTCCTGATTGATTAAGTCATGTATTGCAATTCTTGTGTCTGGTGAATAGCACTCAGACACAGTGTGAGATAATTTGCTAAAAAAATGAATAAGTTGATATATGTACAGTGAACTCTCTATAAGCAGACTGTGCTCAGGGAGTGGCAGTAAACTTCAGTTTGCACGGCTTGTTTTTCTGTTCACATCTGTTCTCACACATCAAAATAAAGGAAAAGTGCTGATAAACACCCTCACGTTATTATCTTAGCTCTTAGGAATTTTGAAAGCACATTTTAAGTGACTTCTTATCCTTCTCCCCTATCTCTTTTTTCCAAACATTTGAAAATAGGATTTCCAAAAACAAGTTATTTACTAGTCTAGGTCAGTCTATATACAGTGTAGCTAAAAACTGTGCTTGAGGTCTTCAGTATGGCCAGGAGCCAGAGGTTGATTGCTGTACTCAAGACCTTGGGAAGAGTTTTTACCTCAAATACTGACCTCCCATCTTGTAAATAAGCTTGACACAATTATATTCCTTTAACATTAAACTGAATCTCTGGTTAAAATAATTTCAGACTAACTTGACTTGAATTTTTCTACGTCTAAGGATAACCAAAAAAAAAGAAGAAAAAACTGGAAGAAAGGACGACGGAAGTGAAATCAAACTAGTTAGACCCGAAATTTATATTAAACCAAACCTTGTCATAACGTACTGTAGGAAGGAGCTTAGTTTCTTAATCCTTAACGTTACTAAACGATGTCGTGCAGAATAAAGTAAAGATTAAATAACGCGTGTTGCTATGCATTCTTACTATTTGTATTCTTGTCCTTTGCGAGCAAGCAAAGTGTACACCATCTCGAAGAACAACAACACGATACCAAGAATGGTTACCCAGTATATGGTGTTATCGAGGCAGTGTGCAAGGAGCCACACAGACATAAATCCGTGGATAAAGAACATAACCCGAGTTAACACTGCGTAGAAAATCGGTCGAAAATTCCATAACTTATGCCATATTCCATTCTCCATCTTGAAACTGCTTTCTTCTTCTAATTTGGTCTCCATCGGTCTCCATGCAACCACAGCTCACTGACGTCGATCCAATGAAGCGTGACGGTTTGGGGGAACTTGTCCTTAGAGGCCGCGATTCTTTTGGTCTGCAGAAAGAAAATCGAGAACTCTACTGCATATATGATTATTGTTTTGTACTTTTATGAAAATTGACCGTGTACTCTAAATTTAAAACTAGATCAAAAGTACAAGGGGGGTTAAAAAGCCGGCAGCAGTTAGACGCCGAATCGCCTTCAGGCTAAACAAAAGGATCCTTTGGAACCGAGGAAGGCAAGTAGAGGACAACTTGGACGTCTTGGACTGCCTGTGCATGTTGTCGAGAGAGTGACAGCACCATGTGACAGTTACACCACATACCCACCACGATTCAAGCGTGGCGGGAGTTTTGTTTTGAGTACCTTTGAGCTTTGTACCACGACATTCCCGAATGCAATCAGCAAGGAAGGATTGGTTCCAAATTCATTACGTGGAGTGAACGTAACTTTACGTGGGATATGCTACGAGCGCGGTGTAACATTTGCACGGAAGTTATCCGAGACGGCGCAGCATGCTGTCCCTGTAAGCTATACCTCAATTACATTCCTTTTTCATTCAATTGCATGCTACACGACATAAGCTTATAGCTTTTTATATAAGACCAGAAGCATATCACCTTGAATTCGAGGTGATATGTTTCTGATAAGACTTAATGCAAGGGCTGAATTTTTCAATACCCTGAATACGTTACTTTCTTCACAATCTAGAAGGGAATGGCATTGAAGCCCGGTAAAGTTCTGAAAACTTCAAAGGAACAAACAAACATGTGCATAGTCTTTTTACGCTCATACACTATGCTTGAATTACCAAACAAAAACGTTTCTATGACTATAGGTCATTTTTTCGCAAGGGAGTAAACACCTATGCTTATTGTGTATTGTAGAGGCCAAAAAAGAGAAAAAAAACATGAAAGGACTTTGTTGTATTTCACAACCATTTCTCATACACTTTCATGATGTTGCAGTCTGTGGTCCACAATGGATGTGAATTCATGTAAACAGTCAAGTGTTATATGGTGATGATGGGTGTCTTTGTGCCCCAGTTGTCATTGGTTAGCTCTCAAAAATGTTAACAGTAACACAATATATATAAATAAGCATGCATATGGTTACAATATGACTACATGTAAGCTTATTAGAGACTACTCCCAACATGGTCCATCGAACTCAATCGAACTCAATCAAACTCAATGCGTGGTTTGAATTAGTAATCAAACCACCTAAAAAACTGAAGTTTGTGTGAGTTTGATTTCCGAACCAATCAAACAAATCTAACCTTATCAAACTCAATCCATTAGATTGCGTTCAATTGAGTTCGGCAACTGAACACAATCTACTCAATCTTTTGGATAAAAAATTATGATTGTGTTTGATTGTGTTGAAGGTCGTGTTATGTGGTCTGACAGCCTGCTTGGTTACTGTGTGTAAGCTCTGGTAATCCTGCATACAAAGCAAGCCCATTGTAAACAAGTTTTTCTTTTCCTTTTATTGTTGAATATTCAATAACGAATATAGACTGTTCATAGCAGTGAAAAGAACAAATGCGAACAAAGCAATCACCATCCCCGCATATTACTGTATCCACAAATATGGTACCATTGTCATGGTAAGTTAACTTGCAATTGAAAAATGACAATTGAAGTATCACTTTTATGAAATGTATAGACTTAATCGAATTTCTAACTGCAACACAGGTAATGGCAAAAATAATGCACTACTGTTGCTTTCCCCTGTTTTCCTCATGGGTTGCACAATGATTTCTTGAGGCAAATTTATGTACTCCTGGTATATTCCGCTGGCATCTCTTCTTGAATTCCACTACAAGCGTCTTCACTTACCAAGTGATTGAAGCATTTACAGGCCACAGGGGCGTAACCAGTTTATGTTGAAGGTGACTCAGTTGTTCATGCTCACATACAACTGAAAATGCGCAGTCTTTCTTGCTTATTTTCTTTAAAGTTTTAAAATCTTCATCCTCCTTCATGTCAAAGCAGCAATCTTAGTAACCTTTAACTACGCATTTAAAGCTAACAACCCACAGTGCATCTGAAGCCATTTCTACAGGATGTCTGCAGTTATTTTTTAACACCTGGAATATCAGTTTTTATAAAACATGCAATTGAGTTCAATTGCCCACTTTTTTGTGTGTGAGTTTGATTTAGTTCAATTGCAAAACTCAAACTCAATCCATCGATTGAGTTCAATTGAAATTCAGTTTGATTGGGTTTGACTGACTGTGCTGGGACTACTGAAATGAAGATGTGACCATTGCAGTTGTAATCGCAATTTTAGTAGTGTTTTTGTGAGTTATGCCTCAATAAAGATTGTAGGGCTTCAACAGGATTTCAGAGTTGCTACATGTAGGAATTGTAAAATTGCCCCTAATGTGATATTAATTTTCAACTTTGTGTTATGTACAGGTGGACATGTTTATCACTTGAAATGGTAAGCTGCTAAAGTTATTCCTTGTAAGATAATATTGCCATGTTGATGCTGTGTGACTAGGAACATATTACATTTGAACCTCTATTAAGTGGCCAACCTTTATTTGGTGGTCAGTGGCCAAAAACCTGGAACAATTGTCAGCTATACACTGTAATAAAAACCTCTATTCAACAGCCACTTCTATTAAGCGGCCGCAGCAAGCTTCTTGCCATCCCAAGGGTGATTTTGTTTTGTTTTATACCTCTATTAAATGGTCAGGAAGATTTGAATTTGGACATTTTTAGTCAGATGAACGTAAAATACAGTTGAACCCCTATTAAACGGCCACCCCTATTAGGCAGCCAGTAATCAAAGTCCCAATGAGGGCTTTTCTATTGTTTTTACCTCTATTAAATGGCCAACCCCTTTTTGGCGGCCACTATCTATTTCCCCAAGGGTGGCCGTTTAATAGGGGTTGAACTGTAATGACAACGTGGAAACCTAATTGTTTCTTTGGCTTTTGGTGACGTCATAGACCGTCTTATAACCATCATTGTTCTACTTTTTCTCCATTTTTTTGTGCTTATATTTAATAAACTGAAAACTGGACCACGCCCAACATTGTTTTCGGGTGAACCTCTATTAAATGGCCTCCTCTATTAAGGGGCTAGTTGTCTCTTCCCTGAGAGTGGCCACTTAACAGAGGTTTGACTGTATTAATAATAAGGGTTGTCATGAATTCCACCATCATGCGAAAATCATTTATAGGTCAGATAGAGTACTCACTTTACCTCAGTTTCACATGGTTTCCACTTTCAATGAGGGAGGCCAGTGTATAAGGTGACACAGTTTCTTTTAGAACAAGTATCAGCTAGTAGTGATGATCAGGACCAAAAGAGGCAGGAATGAATGGAGGGACCTCTGGTTGACTGTGGCTGGAAGTGTTTGAAGATTCTTCAACAACTGACAAGTGTGGCAGGGGAAGTGTTTTGTTGACATTTACTAGAACAAAGATCATCTGCTGAAGAGATGCTTCGTTTCATACCTTGTGTTCAGGTACCCAGGAAGGATGTTGACCTGCTCAGGTTTACCAAATACACCAGCACCTTGTAGCTTCTCAAACTTGTTTTGTAAATCCTTAATGGTGTTCCTATTGCACTGGGGGAGCCTGCCATTACACTGAGGAGGAAGTGTGGGCAGATGTTGAATTTGAAGATTCAGTTTGGTCACTTGCACCCTTGCATCTGGATATGGGGGAGTTAAGACATTCATTAAATTCCAGGTTGCAGCTATGAATTTGTCACCAGTGTCCTCATCTGGGCACCCATCAGGATCAAGGAGTACTCTGGCTTGAAAAGGCTTGTGGTTGACTTGGGAAGAAGCAGTAGAAGCGGTGGTAGATGGTGGGTTGGGATCAGTGTGGTAAACAGGTGTCACCTGCTGAGCTTGGCACAACTGCTTCCTACTCTACAGCGGAATTGGGGAGTCAGTCATGATGCTGATGTGTACGGCATAATCCACAGAGAGGATTGGTTGAGGCTGAGTCAATGCAACTTCTTGTTAACCAAGGTGTTAGAGGCCTCAAGGACCTGCAGTGTGTCAGGATCAGATTCACAGAGGGTATTAAACTGAACATAATTATTCTCCTGGTAGAATAATTGTGTGGTGTAGGTTGCAGAGCAGGAAAAACTGTGTTAGCTGTACTTGGCTGAAGGGTATGCTTCAATGGTGAAGTTGATGGTAGAACTCAGATGCACCATTCACTGCTAACATTTCACAGGATGGACGCCAATACGTGTACATGTAATTGCAGATCATACAAGGGTTACCAGCTGGTGCATAATGAGGGCATCTAGTTCACTGGTAAGGGAGCAATGGACTTTGCCAGTTACATCCCCTGACACTATCAGCCTGACAGGCCATTTAAGGGGCTGGAGTAACAGGGAGGCCATAGACATTGGCAGTTAACATATGCATCATGTTAGAAGTAGCTCTAGTGTCTAAGGTCGTCTACACAGTGTGTCTGTGATAGATGGTATTAAGGTCAACACACAGGTGGACAGATCTGCAGGTCTAGTCTTAACAACTAGCCCCTTGAAGAGTTAACACAAGGGGACTGGATGCAGGGACTAGTCCCTCATAGTGTTTACACTATGGGGACTAATTTCACAGGAATGTAGCTTTAAAAACTAGGAGCATAAGGTATCATTCTCTTACTTTGTAGCTTGCCGAAAGTGAAACTGGAATTATAAAATTAACAACATACATATCATTGAAATATTTCAGTGCAGCAATAAAACTGCAGATTGTGCACTGACAGCTAAATTATTCAGTGCTTGTTTTTGCTGATTCCCACTTAAATAAGTCGTGTGTTGATTTATAATAAGTTTCCAGAGAACATGTCCTCTGATTGGCTGAAACAGCGTGCTTTATCATAGAACAGATGCACATGTTGATGACGGTAAGCTGGCTTTCAAATTTTTGCTTCTGATTTTGAAAAGTTTGACCCAAATTTGACCCAAATTTGACCCAAATTTAACATGGCCTGTGACTGAGACAAATGCAATGAAAATGAGCTACTGTACATGTATTTTTCTGCAGTAAATATGGCTGCACAGACCACAACAGTACTACCTGTTGACTACCTGCACAACAGTACTGTTAAAACAAAATTTTTGCTTGATTTCAAGTTCCTTAATTTTCCAAATACTTTCCTCTTCTTAGTGTGAATTTACATTAATCATCTTTGGTCCCATTCAAGCATTTGGGTTTTCTTAGTAATTACATGTGTACATCAAAATGTGAATACTAGCAAGGGAATTGAAACAGAACTTGTCTTGGGATGCATAATACATTAATAAAGTGATGTCATTAGGT
Organism: Orbicella faveolata; assembly: GCF_042242905.1. Classification (NCBI taxonomy): domain Eukaryota; kingdom Metazoa; phylum Cnidaria; class Anthozoa; order Scleractinia; family Merulinidae; genus Orbicella; species Orbicella faveolata. Next base: position 14,903,662 of record NW_028301539.1, read on the forward strand.
GAATTCTGGCAAACCACTGCCAGTGGACCAACTGGCTCAGACTTCTTAACCAGACTTTCTTAAAGACTTCATTGTGCTGTGCCTTGCCTTTTGTGTGATTTTCCCTGTGATTTTATTGTGGTCAGGGAGTCGTATGGAAGTTGGATTAAGTACACTTGTATGGTCTGGTTTGCTTAACTTCCCTTCCTCTCTATTTATAACAAGTTTTCATAGAATAATGAATTGTTAATTATTGTTAGTAACATTCATATTTTGCCCTCTAGCAGTTCTGTTCCACATGTATTTCAAACTGATGGTGGATCTCAGTATTGTCTTGGTAAGGCATGGTCATGACTTAGGTATTTCACCCTGTTATTTATAGCTTGAATAAGTGGCTCAACCAAAGACATACTTGCCCAACATGCCGTGAAATCACCTCAAAAGCAGTTGTGCTATTCTTTGATGGAGCAGACCTGAACAGTACACAAACAGAGGATGATGTGGAAAGTCTCAAGGTAAAAAGGTTAAGCTTTCTTACTAGGCCTCCTTCAAAAATTTTGAGGCAAATTAAGAATAAAGAAGTCATTCTTTTTTCTCACACGTACCATTACATTTGATCCTAAAGGTTAAGAAGGCAGAAAAAAATCAGAGATGATTCTCACAAGCTGTTACTACAAAAAAAAAAAAAAAAAATAACACTGGGACACATTTTGAGTGTTAAACAGGAAATGCCTTTTGTTTACTTCAACGTCACAATTTTCAGTTACATTGCGAACTGCTTTTCGTACACTCACCAACTGCCACTATAAACCCATAGACATCAAACTTTTTTACATAACCTTCAAAATTAGCAATTATTGAGTTATTTTTTTTGTAAAAAAAATACCTCTTAGTCGGCGCGTCGGGTATGTTATGGACGGGTCAATGGGTGAGTGTGTGAGTGAGTGAGTGAGTGAGTAAGTGAGTGAGTGAGAGATGTATGTATGTCACACCAATCAGATTGGATCTACTATAAACAGCCAATCAAATTTCTTGTTGTAAAGGTAAATGGTATGTGAGAAGATTTGATCCCGATAGAGTTCAGAACGGCCATATTTATTCTTCTATAAAAGAGGAGGAAGTATTCATATATTGGGTTTACTTCGACATTTTCTGTGGGTTAGGCTGAGGATTTTAGTTAAATGAACGAGATGAGCCTTGAGGTTTGAAACAGTTCGTGAGTTAGTAGTATGCAAATGCAACGAGATATTTTTATTTTTAGTTACAAAGGTAACTTGATACTTTTGTTTTTCACAAGGAGTAAATTCAATTAGAGGTCACGAATCGTCGCGTCTAGTTCTTAGGACTTGCTTTAGAGGGGACGAGACTTTAGATTTGAAACAGTTCTAACGTTTACAATAGTAAGTGCGGGTAACAATTGTTTTGTTCTTGTTGCATGCAAATATAACGAGACATTTTTGGTTTTTAGTTGCAAAGTGTAATGTGACACTCTTGTTTTTCACAAGGGAGTAAATTCAATTAGAGCGGACGAATCGTCATCACTCTTTCCCACGAGATGTTTGCTATCTTTAGTAACAAATGGTAACTTAACACTTTTGTTTTTTATATGGGAGTAAATTCAATTAGAGCTGACAAGTTATCGGCTACTGTTTCCAGGATATTAAACAAAAAAGAAGGTTTTGTTTCTGGACGGTTTTTACGTCTCTGCAGTAGCGGTTTAATAGTTTTATTTGATGACATTCATTTCAGCCCGATATTTTTTAAGGGAAAAAGTATGAAAACTGTTCAAATGTTCTTTGAAGACTGCGTGGCACCAAGTTAAAGTGCATTTAATTAAATCAGACTTTCAACGTGTCAGAGATTTTTTTTTCTCTTTCTTTCTTTTTTCGGTGAAATTGTGTTGTGTTGTGTAAAAAGGTAAACTTACGACTTGTGTAAAATGCGAAAAAGTCTCTAAATTAACTTGAGTATTTTTGAGCAAAAATTTCTCTTGGGGGTTGGAAGGGTTATGTGATCGGTGAGCGAGGGAGTTATGCATGTGCGGGTGTCACAGCAATCACAGTGCGGGTTGTATCAAAGAGCGAATCAAATTGCCCGTTAGAAAATAAGATGATAACTACATTGATCTGGAGACATGTCAGATTACTGTAGTTTGTTCAGTCAAACATTTTATGGCTTACTATTTAGTTATCTTACCATGACCGATGTAACATCGCAACCAAAAAAACTTGTCAAATTAACCAAATCATTACTGTACCATGAATGCTTCTATCTACAAAACTTCACAGAAAAAAATAACTCTTGCACGTCTTGCGTGCCTATGTTTTATTCAACGTGAACAATAGGACCGTTCTAAAAGTGAGCAATAGTCTTAGTCATTGATAGTGACAATATACCTAACATTAGGTTGTTCTTATTTCTTTTACAGAATAATATTGAAGATCTCAAAGCGTTATTGAATCAGAAAGGTGGGATTGATCTTTTTGATGTAGTTTATTAATTTGGCTATTTTACTTTTTGTCCAAAGCAAAAAATGCATGAAATGTACCATAATGATTGAGTACAAAATATCACATCCAGGTCCCATTATTCTAAGAACAGTTAACTATATTATTATTCCATGAGTTTACGTCAAATTTGAGATGGTAATTAGCCAACAAGGCCCCTAGAGCTGATCTGGTTGTAATGAATCTCATATCCAAGAATGAATGGAATAACTGTTTAATTAAATTCTATTATTAACTAAAATTCTGTACACTTGTATACTTCAAAATTATGTCAGCATAATTTTATTGGATTCTGTTTTAATTTTACAAAATGACTGAAGGTGATGTGATGAAAACAGCAAGTTGGAAATCACATGACATGCGCATCATTTGTAGACTTAGTCGAGTGAAAAATTTGAGAGCAAAGCAAGTGAGTCTGCTGAACAAAAATTACAATCAAGTAGAATTCAAGGAATGTCTATCAAATGAAGGAGATACAACCCTCGTCAAGTGTGAAAAGCGTTGAAGTTTGAGTCATCAAGAAGTGTAATAATTGTGCACTTGCACATTGTAGTTGTAAGAATATGCGGAAAACTTTGATTGCTTTGTGACACAGATGATGTGCTGAAATTATCCTCGACAAGAACTCTTCCAGCATTCCCTTGCTGCATCTGCCATGGCATTTCGAGCTGGATCTGTGTAGTTGATTACTATCCAGTTTCAAAGTCAGGGACAGAAACTATCTTAGCGTTGAATTCATCCTCAGAATCTCTGAGGCCACAGTGGTGGTTTTTCACAGCTGGTATAAAAGAACTGGGCTGACTTTGGTTCAGCTCAAGGACAGCATTGTTGCCATTAGCTGGCATTGATTCTCATTTCCTTGTCAGCCTAGAAAGACACTGAAACAAAACTTGGTCGTCCTCTTTACATGTAGCTGTGCAGGATCGCTGTCAAACTGTTTCTTCATCTGTTCATTGGAAATTGGTTTCTTATGGACTAAAGTGCAAATTTTGGCGGTCTTCTGGAGGTCTTTTACAAATGCTCTAATACTTTATTTGCCTCAGTAAAAGCAGGGTCAGAAGTAATGGGAAACGATTTGTTGTGCAGCGGCATACAAAGGAAATGATCAATGACAGCTCTGATGGATTTCATCATAGTTAATAGAGGGGAATGGTTATGAAACTCGTCAAAGCTCTTTGTTGTATGTTTTTGTTCTCTTTTTTGGCTTTGACCCTGCACAAAACACAATTATAGTTGTTTACTCCGTACTGAGGAACTAACCAATAGAAACGTGTTAATTACGTAACTCATGCATAGTGTATGAACAGAAAACAAAAGATTGTACATGGTTGTGGACCTTCCAGCATAAATCTTGGCATCTTTGTTTCCTCCTTTGATGTTTGCCGGGCTTCATACCAGTCCCCTCTATAAACTATGGATTTCATCGATGAACTTTTGTGGTACGTGCTATCTTTCTTCCTCGCAGATGTGTAAAGACGCATCAGGGAAACATTCAGTTCTTCTTTTTGGCATTCCTTCTATCGGTTTTGAAAATTTGGCGCCACCAAGATTGGCAAGCCATTCTGGTAAACATTGTTGTTATGTAATGTTCATGAATGTGTAAAACCTTGAGTGTCATATTTGAAATTTTGCATCTTTTAAGAGAAGGTCACTCCAAAAAACTTATTTTTTTCAAGGCTAATAAAAATCTTGCTCTTTTTTTTATTTTTTTTAAAGTGCAGTTTTTTCTTATGAAATTCTTTACCTGCCAACTTTTTCTGAGTTATAGGCATGAGATTTTTATCCTGGGAGTGCTAGGTTTTTCGAAGGCGACACGAATATATCCAAAGATTCCCGAAGACGTCCGAAGTCTTCTGACGACAAGGCTATCAAAAAAGTGCTTTAGCCACATGGACCAAAGATGTTAGTTAATCATTACATCAGCACTATACCACTAAGATCGGAAAATGTTTGGACCGACACAGCCAATTTCTTATAGGCAACTGTGATGTTGATGTGTATTGCTAAATGTGACCACGCTCCCAGTGCTTTCTATTTGGAGAAGGTAGTATCGTCATTTACCTATAGTTTTTATTTCTTACATCGGTTTGAGTTTATATATTTTTGGAAATTGTGTCAAGCAAAGCTACAACCACTCACATTTTTCAATCAGGCATGAGAATTTGGCCTGTAAACATGAGCCAGCATGAGATCGAAGTTTTCAGTCCACAGGCTTCAGACTCACACCTGAGGTGTGAGAGTTAGCAGGTATAAAATTCGTCTCCAAAGAAGCCCAAAATTTGACATTGTTGCCACCATTTTGAACAGTATTAAGCAGCCAGGCCGTTTTTTTTGTGACGTCATTCCATCCAAGAGATTTTGTCCATGGCTTGCGACTTTACAAATTGATGTCAGGTTTTCATGCATCTGTTTTTTCCTGAAAGTTGAGCCCTGTAACTCCTACCTCAGAGAAATTTGAAATAATTTCTGTGAGAAAGAAATTTTGGTGAGCCCATAACATATACACAACTGAAGTCAGTGACTCTGTGTACTGCTGGCTAAGCCTTGATTGATCATAATTATTGTGCTGTACCTGTGTGCAACCTTCATTAAGTCACACCCTCTTTTCAGCAGTTGAGTCCAAAGTCCAAAAGAGGTTAAGGGTTGTTTTAATTAAAAGAGAGAAGAACCTTGAAAAATTTAAAATGGAAGCCTCATCATGTCAATACTGTATACCATGTTGGTTGCCGGGTCATTTAATGCATAAATACAGACATAAATGATAAATTAATAGTGATGTTATCAACTGTCCAAGTGCTGGTTGCTTCAGTCCACCTTAATGTGTGTTCATTGTTATTCATGTCCAGGAAGCATGTATTTCAATGGAAATGTTCCTAACTTTTCATTAGATATACTGCCTTCCAGTAGGCAGCTGTTCATGATTTGAAGCACTGTCTAAATCTTGGACCTATTTTCATCCCATTGGAGGTTCAAGAAACTGGGATTCTTCTAACTACATCATCATGTTTTTCTATGTTTTGCACATAGTATTTTAATATGTTAAACAGGCACCAAAATAACACTCACCTGTTATTCCTTTTAGATGTGGAAATCAACTGCTCAAAACTGGAACACAAGGTGGGACTTCTTAACAGCAATTGACATGATAATGTTTTTTCTAGCTGCAGTAAATACATTATTATAATTATGGCATTGTAGTCTTGAGGTTTACAAAGCCAAGTGTTTTGATTGCTTCTTTCCAAGTTGGGATTTTGCCATAATTGTGATTTTTGTTTGTTTGTTTGTTTTTTTTGCTGCACTTGGACTGCAAATCAGACTCACATGGTGCGCTTAAATGTATTGAGGATGACCAAGTTTACACTTGGTTGATATGTACTTGACTCAAATAATAAATGTTGGAATGGCTGCTCTAGAAACTAACATCTTTCCACTGCAGTTGGTTTAAATATAATATTTATTATGTTGTGTGAGTGTGCCCAGTTGTATTGTAACAGGATAATGAAGAATACCCTTGTTCTCTCTCCTCTACATCAATAACTGGCTATTTTGCAGAAGGAGCTTGCTAAGGAAATTGCAGCATTACAAAAGCAAAAAGGTGTGTTTTCCATACAATATGAAAATGTGTTTCACTGAATAATCGTTTTAATGGACTTGGCAGATGGCTTTCATATGACTTTAACAAATCTGTGTGAGTAATTCATATCTTATGACCAGTGACATGGAACATGGAACTATTATGATTTCTATACTTTGTTTTCCTGACAGAGGTTTTTCAGCTTAAATTTAGTCTGTTCATGGAATAACACTTATGAAAATATTTAAAGCATTAGCTTTAAAGAGTACCATTTTGAATTATAGACAAAATTAATATTAACTCTGTGACTATTGCCTGAGAAAATGCAGTGCTGTGTATTGTTGTCGTACAATTGTATTGACATAGCTGCACTTATGAATTACCTAACACAGTTATGAACATGTTTTGTTTTCCAACTTGCATTTACTCACTTTCTACAATATACCTCACAAACCACATGCAAATGAGTATAGAGTGAATAAAGTTTTAAATAGGTGGTATTTGTTTTGGTTGTTTAAGAATGTGCTGTGGAGGAGGTAAGAAAACAGCTTGAGAAGAAACTTCAAATGGAAAGGTCAACTACTGCTGGACTAAAGGTATGGGTATTACTAAAATAATACACAATAATTATTTTACTTGGGCTGACTTTTAAAATAGTCATAGCACTGGATAACTACTGTGAACAATTACATTTTTTCTGTGAATGATCTAGTTCTTTTGTCACCTCCCTGTGCAAGGCACAATACAACAACAACAGCATGTGAGCCAGGCTGTGCTGTTGTGCCATTGCAGAAGAACAATCATGTCCCCACCAAAAATGATGGAGGGTCAAAAGATCACCTTGGACATCTGGAATGTTGCATATAACAAGCACACCAGACAAATTACATTGTTTTAATGCTTTAGTTGACCAGGGGGCCATTTCTCAAAAGTCCTGGAAACTCTTTGGGCCCACACAGTCATTTTTAGCTCATCTGTATCTAGAAGTGTGTACACCTAAAACTGCTTTTATGAAGGGAACCTCTGTTCATATTAAGCATATATGAATAAAACTGCTCTGTGATAATAAGGTTTGAGATTTTGCTGTGGCTTTTCGGGTGCTTCAGGACCTTCAAGAAACAGGCCCCAGGGCATAAAACTGTCCACAGTTCAATGTGTTTTCTTCAAAACTCTCTTCATAATAGTAATGATGATAATAAGGGTATGCTTTAAAAGCTGTAATTTGTAGTTAAAACTCCAACATGTGTCTTTACATTTATCTATAGCACTCAGCAGATTTTGGTGCTTTATTTTGTGAATTTGTTGTTTCTTTCAGTTTGGCCACACAGAATGGTTTACACAAAATATTTTATTTTTAGTTTTTCACTTTACCAATGTTTGATACTCCATGGCATAGTAAAAATACATGTGTTTCCAAACCAAACTTTGAATTCAAAACCAATGGGAAATAATTTCGAGCCAAAAAAGCTAACTGGACAGCACAATAAACAGGCCATGGGAAGGCAATTTTGAGTCAATCCCTGTTTGTCAAGCGGTGACTCAAAAAGTTAGGGAAAGAAACATTGAAAAGTTGTTTAATTTGCAAATCGGATAATATGACTGGAGCTTAACCCATTCATTACATTCAAGCAAAGTAGAGGCTGGGTTTTCTTAGTGCACAAACCTAAGCTAAAGTATATTAAGCAGCTGATGCAGATACAGTAACATGTTGATACTCGGCATCTTTTGTTAGAAACATTTCAGGCAGCAGAATGTTTAGGCTGCTGGAAATTGATTTTGCCTTTACAAAACATTTGTTTCTAAATGAAACGTGGTATTCCTATTTGCTATCAGTAAGAGCAGGCCTGGTTTCAAAGACCACTTTGTATAAGTATATTTGTGTTAAGCTTAACAGCTTAAAATAAGAGCCATGATTTGTTTCTTCGGACTCAGTGCCTTACTCATTGACATTTCTTTTACCTTCTGATGGGTGGAGATGAGTACTTCCTAGAACTACATATAATCATATTAAATAACATTTCTTTGCCGTTGTCAAACAGAAACAACTGTCTTACATGAAAGAGAAAGATACAGAACTTGCCATTGCACAAAGTGAAGCTTCTGAGCTAAGAGCAGAATTTTTGAAATTGAAACGGTGAGTAATAGTCTATAATTTGCTGAAATTAATTACTTTATGATCGAATTAACTGTTATCATTGCTTCATAAAAAAAAAACGTCTTGTAAAAAGTAACAGCCAGGTGTACCTGCACATACACCCACAGGGTTCAAAATTTAGATTAGTATACCAGGATAACAGAGAGTGACTTCTAACAGGTCCGATTGGTTTTAATGAGCTATCCGTGCCTAGTTTTTGCACGTCAAATTGGCCGTAAAATTTTTAAACAAGTCTGCGCCTCCACATTTCTTTATAACATTTCTCCACTGAAAGTATCTGGCACTTATTTTAGACGTCCTAATAATTTAAGAATCATTGCCTTTGTTACCTTCACCAGCTAGCGAAGAAATATATGGGAATCTTTCATCACAATATTTCCTCATTAGCATAGGCAATATAGTTTCTGATCAAGCTACAAAAATACCAGCTCTCATTGTTGAAAGAGCGTGGCACGAAAAAACATTAACTGTCCCTAGGATTTTGAGTTTTTGAGTCTGCTGTATTACATACTTCCCGGACACTTTTCTTGCCACGCGGGTTAGAAAACTTACAAAGAATGTCAGGTCTCAGTAACGCTTTTGCCGACCAAAAAGTTTTCGACTTTTGAAAGGGGAATATCTCCTTGAATATGACACCCATAAAGCTGAAAATTTCACCAATTAATAGTTTCACAAGCTCTTTATTCTTATATATCGTGATGTCTTCGCTATACTAAATCGTATGCTTATGAGACATCAGTAAAGATCACCCTATACATGTATTTAGGTGGTTGTTGTCTCTGAAAAACTATACATGTGAGCAACATTAAGAAATGTTTTTTGTTTTCGTCGTGGAGCTTTTGAGAACAATCTCGAACAAAATGTGGCAATCAGTAACAAGACAGTCATCAACAAGTTGTAACAAACACTAACAAATCGTGAGAAATGACAAGTGAGACAAGGCAATCACTAACAAATGTAACATTCCCTAAGTGGAAACAGTAGGTATGGAGACTGGATATCCATCGCTGAACCTAAGTAGCAAGCTGTACAACTGACTTAGCTGCATGCTACAAAAATCAGCATGAAGGTGTCGCAATTAGCAACAGGACGGGCAGATTAGGAACACGTAGAGCCACGAAAGTTAAAAGTGTGCAGTTTGTGATCCAAATGAATTGTTGAGTTATACATTTAACAAATAGATCCCATGTTGCCGTGCATCTGTTCAGGATTAGTATAAATCTGCTAGCGCTCTATCAAGGATACCGTTTGCTGAATAGCTACGCTACTCACTATCTATTCTGTTGTAGGTAGCACATAGCGTAGCAATGTGCGGTTGTGAACGAAATGACGGCCGATTCTTTGTGTTTTTGAAGTATCCATGAAGAAGATTTAGATTAAGTTTTGAACGACTTGTAGATTTATACTAAAACAATTAGATTATTCGCTCTCGATTTCTATGCGCGATAGTTGACGAGGGTGCACGTGATACAAATCTCGAGCTCGGAAAGCAAGGTTATCTTTTCATTTTAAGAAGTGGTGTTGGATGTTTCTTTCCAGACACCAATCTGAGTGAACAATTATTTTGAGACTGGGAAAATTTCAATTTTTTAAATAAATTATTCTCATAAACATTCTGCTTATTGGGTTTGTTGAATTCGAGGCAAAGCAATGGTTTCTTACCTTGAAATAGTTTCAAGGCTCATTTTGTGTTTCGTTTAGTCTCGCTCGACTGAGACTGCTCGAGTATTTTCCCGAGTCAATTTTTAAAAAGAAACGTGTTTTGCTTTCTTCTTCCTGTTTCTCGTACCTGTTCACAGCCTCGACAAGACTTTTTTAACATTTTCCTTAGCCCAGTGCGGTAAAATATTAACTTAACTCTCAAAACTTTCCGCCATTTTAGAACATAGGCACGCAAGGCGTGCAAGAGTTATTTTTGTGTGTGAAGTGTCGGAGATAGGAGCACTCACGGTACAGTAATGATTTGGTTAATTTGACATTTTTTCTTTGGTTGCGATGTTACATCGGTCATGGTAAGATAGCTAAATAGTAAGCCATAAAATGTTTGACTGAACAAACTACAGTAATCTGACATGTCTCCAGATTAATGTAGATACCATCTTATTTTCTAACAGGCAATTTGATTCGTTCTTTGATACAACCCGGTGTGAGACGCGCACATGCATAACTCCCTCACTCACCGATCACATAACCCTTCCAACCCCCAAGAGGAATTTTTGCTCAAAAATACTCAAGTTAATTTAGGGACTTTTTCGCATTTTATACGAGACGTAAGTTTACCTTTTCACACAACACAACACAACACAACTTCACCGAAAATAGAAAGAAAGAGAAAAAAACCTCTGACACGTTGAAAGTCTGATTTAATTAAATTGCACTTTAACTTGGTGCCGCGCAGTCTTCAAAGAACATTTGAACAGTTTTCATACTTTTTACCTTAAAAAATATCGGACTGAAATGAATGTCATCAAATAAAACTATTAAACTGCTGCTGCAGAGACGTAAAAACCGTCCAGAAATGAAATCTTTTTTTGTTTAATATCCTGGAAACAATAGCCGATAACTTGACAGCTCTGATTGAATTTACTCCCATATAAAAAACAAAAGTGTTAAGTTACCATTTGTTACTAAAGATAGCAAACATCTCGTGGGAAAGAGTGGTGACGATTCGTCCGCTCTAATTGAATTTACTCCCTTGTGAAAAACAAGAGTGTCACATTACACTTAGTAACTAAAAAACACAAATATCTTGTTATATTTGCATGCAACAAGAACAAAACAATCGTTACCCGCACTTACTAATGTAAACGTTAGAACTGTTTCAAATCTAAAGTCTCGTCTCCTCTAAAACATGTCCTAAGAACTAGAAGCGACGATTCGTGACCTCTAATTGAATTTACTCCTTGTGAAAAACAAAAGTATCAAGTTACCTTTAAGTAAACATAGGCACGCAAGGCGTGCAAGAGTTATTTTTTTGTGAACTATAAGTCTCGGAGATAGGAGCATTCATGGAACTGTTTACAGTAATGATTTGGTTGATTTGACAAGTCTTTTTGGTTGCGATGTACAGCAAGAAAGAAACTGGGAGTTTATGATGTACATACGATGTTACATCGGTAATGGTAAGATAACTAAATAGTAAGCCCTAAAATGTTTGACTGAACAAACTACAGTAATCTGACACGTCTCCAGATTAATGTAGACACCATGTTATTTTCTAACAGGCAATTTTATTCGTTCTTTGATACAACCCACACCGTGATTGGTCTGACACGCGCACATGCATAACTCCCTCACTCACCGATCACGTAGCCCTTCCCCCCGGGGGGGGGGGACTTCCTTATATGGGCTATATAGGTCTGTGCGGCCCCGAAGGGTATGGTTTTTCAGCCGTTTTGGTCATAAATAGGGTATCGATTTTAGCTCATTTTGGTCATTTTGGTCATAAATAGGGTACGGTTTTTGCACTCTAGCCTTGATATGGGTATGCTTTAAGAAGAAGCCACTTTTTCATCATTATCGAAAAGAAAATCAACAAAAGCCCTTCACAGATTTATATGTTTACGGTAATTTAACATTGGTTTGAACTAGGGAGCTAATTATAACGCAGGTCTGAAACAGGGTTTTGATTTGAGGGTCAGGTCGTAAATAGGGTTTCGAATTTTTTGGTCAGGTCATAAATAGGGTAAGGAATATCGCAGATTTTGGTCATAAATAGGGTAAGGGTTTTGGGAAGCGGGCCGCACACCCCCAACCAATTTTTCTGGGAGTACCCCCTCGGGAGCCCTTCCAGCCCCCAAGAGGAATTTTTGCTCAAAAATACTCAAGTTAAGAGAACTTTTCGCATTTTATACGAGTCGTAAGTTTACCCTTTTTACACAACACAACGTAACAACACTACTTCACCGAAAGAAAGAGAGAAAAAACGTCTCTGATTTAATTAAATTGCACTTTAACTTGGTGCCACACAGTCTTCAAAGAAAATTTGAACGGTTTTCATACTTTTTACCTTTAAAAATATCGGACTGAAAAGAATGTCATAAAATGCCCATCAAATAAAAATATTAAACTGCTATTGCAGAGACGTAAAAACACCCTAGAAATGAAAGCTTCTTTTTTGTTTAATATCCTGGGAACAATAGCCGATAACTTGTAAGCTCTAATTGAATTTACTCCCACATGAAAAACAAAAGTGTCGAGTTACCATTTGTAACTAAAAATAGCAAACATCTCGTGGGAACAAATGGTGACGATTCGTCAGCTCTAATTGAATTTACTACCTTGTGAAAAACAATAGTGTCAAATTACCCATTGTAACTAAAAAATTAAACTATCTCGTTATATTTGCATGCAATAAGAACAAAACAATCGTTACCTGCACTTACTATCGTAAACGTTAGAACTGCTTCAAACCTAAATAGTCTCGTCTCCTCTAAAACATGTCTTAAGAACTAGAACCGACGATTCGTGACCTCTAATTGAATTAACTCCTTGTGAAAAACAAAAGTATCAAGTTACCCTTTGTAATTAAAAATAAAAATATCTCGTGCCATTTGCCTACTACCCATGAACTGCTTCAAGACTCAAGACTCATCTCTTTCATAACTAGCCACCATTGCACTGAAAATTATGCACTCTAAAACAACCCAATATACGTATGTAACTGTCACACTCCCCTCCAAACCGGACTAAAAATCACAAACCGGCAACATACACGTCACTCTTTATTTTTCAATTACCAAAGTCCATGTGTTTATACAGACCTTGTGTTTCTCACGTACCATTTACCTTTACAACAAGAAATTTGATTGGCTGTTCATAGTAGATCCAGTCTGATTGGTGTGACATACATACATCTCTCACTCACTCACTCACTCACTCACTCACTCACTCACTCACTCACTCACCCATTGACCCGTCCATAACATACCCGACGCGCCGACTAAGAGGTATTTTTTTTACAAAAAAATAACTCAAAAATAAAAATATCTCGTTGCATTTGCATACTACGAATTCACGAACTGTTTCAAACCTCAAGGCTCATCTCGTTCATTTAACTAAAATCCTCAGCCTAACCCACAGAAAATGTCGAAGTAAACCCAATATATGAATGCTTCCTCCTCTTTTATAGAAGAATGAATACGGCTGTTCTGAACTTTATCGGGATCAGGTCTTCTCACATACCATTTACCTTTACAACAAGAAATTTGATTGGCTGTTTATAGTAGATCCAATCTGATTGGTGTGACATACATACATCTCTCACTCACTCACTCACTCACTCACTCACTCACTCACTCACTCACCCATTGACCCGTAAGATACTCGACGCGCCGACTAAGAGGTATGTTTTTGTAAAAAAACCTCAAAAATAGAGAGAGAAAAAAACCTCTCTGACACGTTGAAAGTCTGATTTAATTAAATGCACTTTAACTTGACGCCACGCAGTCTTCAAAGAACATTTGAACAGTTTTCATACTTTTTACCTTTAAAATATCAGACTAAAATGAATGTCATCAAATAAAACTATTAAACTGCTACTGCAGAGACGTAAAAACACTCTAGAAATGAAAGCTTCTTTTTTGTTTAATATCCTGGGAACAATAGCCGATAACTTGTAAGCTCTAATTGAATTTACTCCCATAGGAAAAACGAAAGTGTCGAGTTACCATTTACAACTAAAAATAGCAAACATCTCGTGGGAACAAGTGGTGACGATTCGCCAGCTCTAATTGAATTTACTACCTTGTGAAAAACAAGAGTGTCAAATTACCCATTGTAACTAAAAAATCAAAATGTCTCGTTATATTTGCATGCAATAAGAACAAAACAATCGTTACCTGCACTTACTATTGTAAACGTTAGAAATGCTTCAAATGTAAATAGTCTCGTCTCCTCTAAAACATGTCCTAAGAACTAGAACCGACGATTCGTGACCTCTAATTGAATTAACTCCTTGTGAAAAACAAAAGTATCAAGTTACCCTTTGTAATTAAAAATAAAAATATCTCGTGCCATTTGCCTACTTCTAACTCATGAACTGTTTCAAAACTCAAGACTCATCTCGTTCATAACTAGCCACCATTACACTGAAAATTATGCACTCTAAAACAACCCAATGTACGTATGTAACTGTCACACTCTCCTCCAAACCGGACTAAAAATCACAGACCGGCAACATACACGTCACTCTTTATTTTTCAACCACCAAAGTCCTTGTATTTACAGATACCTTGTGTTTCTCACATACCATTTACCTTTACAACAAGAAATTTGATTGGCTGTTCATAGTAGATCCAATCTGATTGGTGTGACATACATACATCTCTCACTCACTCACTCACTCACTCACTCACCCATTGACCCGTCCATAACATACCCGACGCGCCGACTAAGAGGTTTTTTTTTTTACAAAAAAATAACTCAAAAACAGAGGGAAAATGTTTGCAATGTTGACGTCATCTATGCGTCTGTTCTCTAATAGATCATAGGTGAAAACGTCAAATCGAAATGCGAAAATAACTTGACTTATTATATAAAGATCCGTAAAATTATATAGTTCGTTAAAATCATGAGTATGTCGTAGTGTTTTTTTAATTTTTTTTTTATTGCAATAACAAATCAACAAAATACAAGAATACAAAAGAATTTCCTACTCACAATAGTCAACAGACAATACCTTTTGCACTAAATAATTAATATAAACTAGTAGTAATCAGAAATTATGAAAGTGCGTTCGACACTCTCACTTTAATATGTATATACCGTGAATAAATGATTTCACTAGCTGACTTTCAACCTTTGTCTATTGCTAAAATCAACATTTTTCAGCAACAACCGAGGTTTTACAGTCAGATATAGATATGCATAGTGTCAAAGTCCATGCTAGTGAAGAGGTCACGATTTGTTGATACGTTGCGTGACGCCGTCAGTTTCTGTAGACTCTCAAGTTTCATAGAATATTTAAATTACGTACATTATTCGAAGCTAGCATTTGCAATCGCGCGCTCGTTTCGCGTGCCCGTTTATCGTAAACAAACACCGTGCGACTAATTCGAGTATTTCCCCTGATGAATAAAGTAGTCTTATGGATCTTGCCTTCAAAGTACCGTTCCACCGATTCCAAACAATAAAATTTCGACCGGATAAAGACTGAGCTATCTGTCGCGACTGGAACTAATCAACAAATGCAATCAAAATGTAGTTGTTCCCACGGTTATCATCCCAAAGCCAAGTCATGTTAATAGACAAGGACAATTCCCTCAGATTTCGATAAATGCTACCGTCGAAGCGTTTAAATTCGCCAAAATCTGATGCTGAAAGCACATAATAGCGAAGCGTACGGCGACTGAAAGGAAAGAAGTCAAAGAAAGATCCATCGGAAAGACGAACTCACATGGCCTGCTTACATACTCACATGTTCGCCACATGTCTTATCACATGTCTTAGCATTAAACGGTACCAGTTTAGTGGCCGTGACATGCCCCTGCAAAAATCAAGCGAGGTGGCCATTTTGGTGTCCTTACAGGACTGTAGTTTTTTCGGCCTGTAACCGTGCACAGAGCAACCAACCCTGGAAAGCCACAGGTCAAAATCAGGCTTGCGTTCCACTTCGTCGAACGCAATTACTGACAGAGAATGCAATTTAACAATTCATATAAAAAAACTGACTATTCGATAATTACTTAGCTTTCTCAATAAAGAAACCACTTATACTAAAGTAGTTACACTAGTTTTCTGACAATATTACTTACAAACAAGATGCACTGTTGCTATGGTCACCTATTTTTCCACGTAGATGATGATGCTTGTTGACCAATGACTGGGCATTTGTATGATACTTAACATCCGGAAGATATGATTGATGTAATTTAATCATAAAGATAAAAAGTTGATAAAGAGTTGTGTATTGATCCATTAAAGTATAAATGCTGGAAAGCGTTGGGAACTGTTGCTAGTCACCTTAATGATGTCTTATGGAATTGTTATTTTTCAGGATGAAGACATTAATAGATGATCACGCAAGTGATGCCGAAGCCATGTTACAAGATTTGGACTCCAACTCCTTCCCAGAAGTCATCCTTCAACTGATCACACTGAAAAGGTAATCTTGTTTATTTGATAGCGGGGCTCCGGCGGCCCTAAGGGCCGCCAAGCAGAGCCCAATACTCGTATAGGAAAGAAAAGGAAAACCATGAATAAATTTTCTCATGATTATCATGGCTAGCGGTATTGCTCGTGGGCGCGAAGGCCTCGACGGCGACGACGGACTCGCGCAAGATGGCGGCCATACTTCAGCTAATAGGTTGACAGAGACATGCAGCCACTTCTTTGATACTGACCATCCATGTTATGGTCAATTGGCGCCTGTCAAAACAAGGTATCTGCCGACCAATTGCTAATGTTTATTGGATCAATGGCTCATCGCAGGTTAACTTCTTGTAAACGGGGCCGGGTTGTTTGGAACCCGGTTAACGCTAATCCAGGCTTGAAAGTTAACCAAAGTATACATTTTTTTTTTGTTTACAAATGTTTTTCACTGCTTTTGTTTGTGTAGTTTGAGACTGTTCAAACTCAAAACAGAAGGCCAAACAACATAAACAGAAAACCTCACCGCAAAGTTACAAAACTCAAATCAAAATTCTCGCTTTGAACAACCCGACTCAGGAGCTCCGCTTTTCATCATCATAATTCCTTATATAGCTCCCAGTGGGGCATAGGACCGCAGCTCCGCTTTTAGGCTTGGCTCAATCTATATATTATACAAGTTACTTACAAGGGAAGAAGATTGTCGCAGTCATAATCCGGTTTAAAAACATCGATTGAGCCCATAGGTCTTGATCAGATGCTTCTTAAACGCATAGCTATAGTTACATCTTCCAAAGAGGCCACGGCAATCAATGGCAATGTTACAGTTACCTCCAGTAACAAGCGAAATGGATCTTACAGTGTGTTTTTTGTATGGGTTAAGAACGAACTAAATACATAGCCATAATGAATACAGAATTCTGATTTTAATTACACTCGGACCTCTCCACAACGGTCACCTTGGGGACATAGGAATGTGGCTGAAATTGTAGAGAGGTGGCCGTTATGGGCAGGTAGGGGTGAAATATGGCAACTGTTTTTTTTTTTTTCTTTGTGGGGGGGAGGGGGGGGGGCGGTGTGCAACATTTTTATTTCTAAAAAAGATGATTAATGCAGTATACAAGTATATATCAATCAAGTTTCGTGACCTTTTACAATAAAAAATGGGGTTTGTCTACACCGTCAGTCGTTGATTAACTGGTCGTTGTCGAGAGTCGTGACTCGGTTTAGTGGCCATTCCCGTTGTAGAGAGGTTAAAGTAAGAGTGAATGTATGGACCGTCCAGCGGGGCGTAAAAAAATAGCCGTTGTAGAGAGGTGGCCGTTAGTGGAGCTGCGACGGTGTAATACTAAGCCCCTATGGGTGGAAGGTGGAGGAAAATTGCCTTTACGCTTCTTTTTTGGGAAAACCATAAAATTAGTTTAATACAGCTTGTAGTCCTAATTTAATAAAGGAAGCTATTTACACTGACAGTTTTAAACCTGACTTGAACCCTAGTTTTTTCTTTTTTACTTTCTCAACTGAAAGTATAGTGATAATTACCAAAAGAACTTTATGAAAAAATCTGTCGATTTATACAAAACGTCAGTTTCTATATAGTTTTAAAATAGCTGTGACGTAGATTAAGGAATGGGCGACTTAAAATATGAGTAAAAAAGTAGAGTTCTTTTTCGTCGTGTTAAAGAGCTAAAGGCGGCCAATAAAGCCTAAAACATGCTTTACTGCAAGATGCAGCAATGCTTCTATGATGCTATCGACCCCAAGAATGGGAATGCACAAGATCCTTTTGCGGCTCCCTGGTAATCAAGTCGTGCCAACAGGGTCGCCGACAACAAAATTCAGCCATGAAAATAAAGATCATCTTGCAAATATTACCCCCAGCTTCGGGTAATATCTCCGAAAAGTCCTCCGCTGAATCTCTGCAGATATTACTTTCTTTCTTGTGTTTCGATTTTCTACATTCGTTAAAGGCTTTTACAACAGGTTCCAGTCGCCTGAAAATCGAGATCGATCAGATGTGTCACCCATTGAACGAAACCTTTCCTAAAAGAACGCTAAGAAGAGGCTGAGCTATGCCTGAGGCATATTCAACTTGACGGCTAAGTTTAGTGTGAAAAGAACAAGCTATCCCGTGGAGAAAACAGCTCACGTTCGACGAGTTTGAGTGGAGAGAATTTGAAAGGTGTTCAGACAAACATGAACAATTTTAGAGAAATGTGCACGTTGTTGAAACCTAAAACCACAACGAATTCAACTCGTAAGGTGCTAAACATTGAAAGAAGCTCTTGCGATCGAGGACTGAAGATTCGGACCTCAAGCGGGATTAAGAGCAGTTCAGTAGTTCGCAATAACTGAATAGGTCATTTTGGGGAATCCCCGTAATTGTTCAAAGAGAAAGGATTTGGCTTCGCTCAGCTCCAAAATCCTTTTCATTTTTTAATATGAAAAGTGTTGATCACAACTGAAGAATTTAAATTTAGATCGAGAATCGTGGAATTTTTTCACTGATCGATTGAAGGGGATAACTTCTATACATTTTCCTTTTAGTGAGCTCAGAGGGTGTGACAGGATATTTGTCACGCGTCATGGAAGGTCACGGTTGATGTGTAGCTCTGTAAATGAGTATACAGTGTACACAGCTACGTTTTAAAATATATTCATGGAAAGCATGGTGTGAATACATGTGCTCTAAGGAAAACTAATGGTGTACAACGTTTTAGCATGTATACTGTTCATAATGTCGATGTACTTCGCTGAAGCTCAGTAAATTTTGTTCCTGAATCTCAGATATGTTTGTTTGTTTGTTTGTTTGTTTGTGTTATGGGTCAATGGCCTATGAGTGCAAGTCAGTAGTAGGAGCAAAAACAACAACAACAATAGCTTTATTTGCATGACCATAATGATTACAGAGGAGCGGTCAGTGTGAAATGCAGACTGCAGGCCAACCCTAACCTTGACCAAATACTAAGAACTACAATCATGGTCACAAGTGTTGTACAACTTCATTCTATACGCATTTTGCCCCTCCTCACCCATGTGCAATGCTGACAAAACACTTTCATCTAACGCAAGTTTGCATTTTACCATTTCCCAGCGTTGAAAGGGGGAATGGGGTACTCACACTTACTCTGTAGGTATTGCGTATTGCGGTTATGATTTCATGTTTTTGCACATTTTCAGTACATTGAGTCCATGGTTGTAGCCTTATAGCTATAAATACTCTCACCCTAATACAAACCCAAAAATAAACCCTGTTTGCTAAGGCTGACATTGAAGCTAACCCCTAATAAGCCAAAGCCTAATTTCAATCTGCCTCTACAGTAAAAAAAAATACAGTATACCATGTACTGTAATTTTTGATCCACTCTTCATCGGCCAAAGGCAATCGTCTGCGTACAGAACCAGCCAATCATTCGTTGTGTTGCTGTTTATTTGCTCGAGGTCGTAACCCATTGCGTCACCTCTTTGATTTCAGTCTGGTCCTCACTGTTCAATTCCTTATCTTCGGTTTCAGAAACACTATCTTTTATCGACGATATGTTTTCAGAGACAAACAAGAAAATAATGTGCAAAGACTCGCCATCTTCCTTTCTTTTGAACGCTCGTTCCTTAATCTACGTCACACGCTTAGCATTTTGAGCTCGTCAGCCATCTTGATCCGCGGAGAAATTGCAGAACTTGAAAAATTGTTAACAGATTGCGTTATGTTCAAATAGAAAAATTCCTTTTGCAGAAAATTGAACAGTTGAGAAAGTAACAAAATTAGAGTGTGGGCACTTTAACACGAGTATTTTGGACGAACTTTCAGCTGTTTGTCTTGCTGTTTCTCCAAGCAGCCAATCACGTTCGCAAATCTTGCCAGTTTGTCGAATTTCATACAAATTTGCCTTAAACAACTGTTCAGTTAAAGAGGACTCTCTCTCCGCTACGTCCCGTCGGTATTATTCTATGTAAAACCTTGACAATGTTAGTCAAAGACCATCTCTCTTTTAGTAATTTTTCCATGTTTCATACTTTGTATACCGGCAGGAAACTAGAAGAAAAAAAACTAAAGTGCAAGCAAGCCATAGATGCAGCTGAGAAAATTAAGAAGGAAAATATCCTAATTAAAAATGAGGTAAGTAACCTAGTTCTACTGTTCAGTTGTATAAATGATTTTGGTGAATTGCAGCTGCGTTGTCACATTGTGAATTGTTTTAGATGCCATTTTTGGTGTACGAACGTCATTTTAACATACTATTTAATACGTTAGGGAACTTACAGGGAAATGGAGCTGACAAAAACTAAGGAGCATCTTAAAATGGCAGAGGAAGATATCAGAAGACTAGAAGATGAAAATGCTGTAAGTTCCATGGGCTTTGGCGACAATGACGGCAGCAAAATTCTGTTGCTCAACTATCAATTAGTTGTTCTGTATATTATACATTCAGTAGTTTGTACTTTCATGTTATAATTTTCTTAAGAAAATATCAGCCAAATATTAGTGGTTTTTAACACCCCTTTCCGTAGAATGCCTATATATTGATACAAGATACTAAAAAGTGCCAGTGCCGGAGACGTTCTTTGAAAACATGCCAACAAATAGTTGCATAACTCATTCTTGACATGCTGCTTTATTTGCTTTCTTGTTAGTTTATTATCACGAGAATAAGAGTCACTGGATGGTCACTTTTAACTGAAACTACCTTTTGGTGAAAAACAAATGTCAATGTACCGTTTGTAACGTAATATCTGGTTTCATCGCTTGCAACAAAAAAATTCTTACTTCTCACTAACAGTAAGGTGTACTTACTTATTTTGGGTAGGTATTCAGGCTAACCAGAGTGGATTTCTGTCTGTCTGCAATATGCCTCGGCTTCTGATAGCCTGAATAGCGCCACGGTGAGCCCAAAGAACGCCGAGATTAGGCTGCTATCGCCCGTGTACCCTTTTAGTCGTTTTGGCGGTTTCATTTTGGTGGTTTTGCTCTTTTCGTTTCCCCGGTCTCTTGGTTTTTTCAGATTTTAGTACATGCCAACGATTGTAAGTACCGCCTGAAATATTGTAGGAAACGTCTTATGACAACATCAGGCGATCAGCAAAAAATTACCACGTGAGTCATAAGTTGAATGGATGTGTCATTTTCAAGGGGAAACTTGTTTATTGTTCGGTTTATAGACGAACATTGAGAGTTTAATTTCCTTTCTGATTTTCAAGTTTTGCTAATGTTCTAACTTACGTTTAAGTTCAAATTGCTAAGTCATAAGACATCCCTTTAGAAATTGAATCCGCCTATACCGCGGAAAGTTTCCGGATGTAGCTTGGTACTACTGTTAGTTTACTGGAGAAAGCATCAGTAGAGGTTTGAGAACCCACACCACTATGGTCATCATTTTAACGATTGAAAAACCTATTACAGCATTAGGCCTAGTTTAGTCAAATCGAATACACGACTGAATCATAGGCATGATTGAAATACAGTTGCAAGGATCTATTCGCTTTTGAAAGAGACTTATTTTCCGAATTCAGGACGGAAATGTGCTTTGAGGTTACATTTACTGGATAGCAAGAAGAGCCTCTACTGCTCGAAGCTTTTTAAAATGTAATTAGCATGGCTGTGCACATAAGACTAAAAAACAAGCCCTATTATAATACTAATACTGCATAACCAGCCACCAAAGACCTCAGAGCAAACCAGCCTGCCTGCCTGCCTGCCTACCTACCTACCTCCCAACCTGCCTGCCTGCCTGCAGTCACTGTATCAGTGCTTGACAAGAGCGCGTTCTACTGAGTGCCCTAGAACCAAAACCAGCCAACCTAAAACTGTAGTGAAACCAAAACCAAAATAATTGCCTTATTACTTTCGACGCTCGACTGATAACCGCTCCATGCTTGTCAACAGTATTTTACTTTTCTAGCGGTTCTGCTAGAGAATTTTCTAGACACAAACAGTGGCCTTAGAAATATTTCATGAATTAGTGTACACTGAGCAAAGAGAACCTCTTTTCTTACCATGCGTCTGCGTACATATCTCTTCCTCTCCCTTCCTTCCTTCCTTACTCCCTCCCTTGCTTCCTTTGACAGATATATATTTCATAAATTTACTTGAATGATTTGCTTACATTTTATTATTTTATTGCTTATATCTTGAATGCCAGAGTTATAAAAAAAAGTTGACAGCCATGGAGAAAGCATTTGCATCCCCAAGTCCAAGAAGCAGTGCCATTGGTCGCCTTATACGAGAAAGGTGTACAGTTTATGACATTAAGTTATGAATGATAATGAAATTGTCTGGGTAGAAATAAATTTAATGGGACCTTAAGAAAGCGTTACATACTTAGAGGCTATAATCCTTTGATTGCTGGTGTTGAAATTGTTTAGTTTGTGCCATCAAGAAGGCAGATACTGTAACTTGGTTTAGCAATTATCACCTAACGGTTTGGTTGTTTATTAAAACCACCAAGTAATGGAAGACCTAGAAGGCTCACAGCTTTATATCCTCTTGCAGCCTGGAGATTTTCCAGCCTACTTACGTTGAAATAATTCTGCCAAGACTGTTATGTCTTTCATTCTTGCTACTTCTATTCAGAATATCTTTAACATATTTAGTATGGTCAAAATAATTATTAACTCTTTTTCAGTCAAACATTAAAATCGCGTTCCAAGGCCCCTTGTCAATCATAGCCGACATTTTCTACAATCTATCATCAAAAATCTTTGCGTATATCGGGATTCGGCAAATTGTATGCTAGAAGTAGGGTCAACATTAACAAAACACGAACCAGACAATCTTGGTCTTTACATTGTGTGATAATGTCTCCATCTATGTTATCTGTAGTCCAGCACCAGTGGATATTAAGAGGCCAAGGCTGAGCTCTCCTGCTGATGATTCAGCTGAGGATTCAGAAAATATTGTCATAGCCGAGACACCATCCCCAAAGCCTAGAGTTCCAGGGGGAAGAAGTGAACTAAAGAGCATTGCAGAAGAGTAAGGACATAGTTATTATCCCTCCATCTTCTTCTCTTCCTTTCTTTTTATATTCCTTCCTACATGTGAACCTATCAATTAACGATTGGTTCTCAGTATTTGTTGTGACTTTCTTTCATGAATGTCAACTTGAAATTTTTTGTCTCTTCTTTCTGGCATTGAGCTCTGGTTATTAACTACTTATTGTTATATGGCTGTGTCTCACAAGGACTGGGAACTACTGAATTCACGAATTTGATTGGCTGAAATCGATTTTGACCGCGGTCTAGATTTTCCCATCTAGATCGGTTACATTTTGCGGTGAAAAAGTTGCAAACTAAACTAAACTAAAAGAATAGTGACAATTTT
The DNA here is from genome assembly GCF_042242905.1 of Orbicella faveolata. NCBI lineage: Eukaryota > Metazoa > Cnidaria > Anthozoa > Scleractinia > Merulinidae > Orbicella > Orbicella faveolata. The sequence continues at coordinate 14,927,280 of NW_028301539.1, forward strand.
CTTCTAAACATATGAGTGGAGGTGCCAAAAAGCCTGATGAGAAAAAAAGTGAAGAGGGAGCAAACTTTGCAGATTTAAGTTCAGCTCATCGCCGTTCACAAGCAAAATCAGTCAGCTAGTATAAGCCATAGTTACATTAAACGAATTAAATTTTTCTTGTTTGCCATATAATAAACATCTTATTAACCGAGCTTAGTCTGTCTGTATGGGAGAATCTTGACCTCGGTCGTGTGTACAGACCTCGCTGCGTTCGACCCTCAAAGTTAAATTAGTTCAAGTGGTGTTTCTGGGACTCTAGTTTATACTATTATATGGCTGTGAGATTGAAACAATTCTACACCATTTGGAAGCTAATTGAAAATCGATTTCTCAGTACAGATATATCCACATGTCAAGATGCATCGAGTAGCTTGAGACCTATTTTGTGTTTTACTCTAGCTATCGTTACATCGACACACTCTCCATCTAACTCTCCAGTACGTCAGTCTATAGGTTCCTAAGTTTATCTCCAAGGATGTTGATACTGTCTTCATGTGTAGCCTATGCGCTATACAACTCGTTGAGTTTTGCCAGACAGAATTTTTCAGCATCTTCATTTCGCTCTTAGCTAGAACTTACCATCGATCCACGCAAAAAGGTCTTTGTGTCGACAGAAGACGGTCAATGTTGGCTTTTAAATTCCTTCTTGTAGCTAGATTTTCTTTCGACTGTGCAAATTTCGACAATAATTCGCCGGACTTCTCTACTTCGTTGACAACTTGCGAATTCTGAGTTACCTTGTCATCAACTTTGCTAGCTACAACAGCGACGGCAGAAAAATCTCCTGTGGCCGATGCCACCACCAGTTCCTCTATTTATTATCATTATTATTATGCTAATTCATTTGCACGGCTTTCTGAGTATTCCTCAATATTGTCGACGATACATAAATTATCACAGTAACCGTTCTTATCATTCCGCCGTTGACTCACATCGCTCAGTTTAACGCAATTAAGTCTATGTATTTTGTTCATAACTTGTAGTAATTGAAAAACACTTTCCTTTACATATCGTTGCACCGTGCTATTGCCTTTCTTTCTTTCTTTCTTTTTTTAATGTTTTGGAATTTTTCGTCCCGAAGATACTCAGTTTTCCGCGTAAAAGTCCATGATTCGATGTCATTTCCTTATGTTCATAAGGCCGTTTTTGAATGATCCGTCGCCGGCCCATCTCTCGCTGCCATTCGAAGAAACAACCACCTAGCAACTATCCTGCTTGAAGACCCGATTTGTGTTGCGAGGACACAAATTCTGTAAACTATTTCAAACGAAAGGAAAACACGATGACTAACGTACAGTTTCAAGTTCGAGTTTTACGAACGGTCAACCACTGATCCAAAAAGGAAATTGCATTACTGCATTAAATCGTGTAGTCAGATAGTTTTAAGTTTTAGTTCGCGGGAACATAACCATCCTTAATAAGTTAAATTGTTTTGTTTTCCTGTGATGCAATGATTTTTGTCTGTTGGTTCCTTAAACAGGATGGGCTTGTCTCTTGTGAAGACAACAAGTCTGGCATCGCCTTCAAACAGAGCACCTTTAAAGCTAACGCAACAACAGGCAAAAAAGCCTCCTGACCAAGCTGGCCTTTCCGTGTTCAGGCGAGGTTATGATGGATTGGGTGGACATACCAAGTTTCTTGCTCCGTTAAGACCAGTCAAGATAGCATCACGTAAAGTGGCCAAACCCAACGGCATTTCAAAATTTATCAAACACACCAAGTGTAGCAGAGCAACTGAGCCTCCTTTACCTGCAATGAACTTAGACTTCACCTGAGACACAAAAAAGATGTGACTGAACGTTAATCATTAGTGTTGGCTTGATTGGGAAATCCCTGGTGCTATGACAGACAGTGTAGGTGAAACATTTTGTAACTCTTTAAATCAGTGTCTGTTAAGTTTGACTGCCATAAAAGAGAACCTGTAAACTGAATTATCTATCTAGTTTCGTTTTGAAATAATTTAGCTCTATCCTTTCTTGAAGTTTATTTTGATTTATCTGGTGCATCTTGTAAAGGAAAACAGTCCTGTCGATGAAAAAAAAAAATCATAGCGTCACTGATTACATCTAAGCAAGAATTTTCTTGCGATATTTTGATTTTATTAACTTGTGTTTAACGTTTATGATTTTCTTTTTTTCCCCTTCATTTCTTGTTGTTATGCTGAAGCTGTGAAGTTTTTGTGCCCGTAAGTTCCACCATATTGGTCCTAACTATGTAAATCATAGCAAGCAATTCAAGAATTTCGTTGAGTGGCAACCTAAATGTAGTGTTGGGCTCAAGTAACGAAAATCTTATCGTCCACAGAAATTTGCATGCATCGTTATTACGTAATTTGTCAAATATAACTAGGAAATCTTCGGAGACATTAAACGTAATTGTATGTAGTCTAATTATGCTCTCAAGTATACCAAGAAATTCACTGTGTGATGTGCCAAAGCCTATGTGTTAGCATACCTTAATTTTTGAAATAAAAAATTGAATTTCAAGGATTCATTTCTTATTGTAGCGACTCGTGATGTTTATAGGTAATAACAGTAATCAGCGCCATCATCGTCATCATATCATATTTAACCAGGGTAACTAAAAATAGAAATGAAATAACAATAAAAATCCTAAAAAGATTACAATATATGTAGTAAAAGATAAAAAACTATATACAATTATTAAAAATTCTAAAAACTATTACTAAGTCCTTAAGCATGGTTTTAAATTAATAGAGATTTAATTTCTTTCAAGTATGACGGTAGATTATTGAAAACGTGTGCTCCGAAATAATAGCAACCTTTCTTAGCAGTTGCTGTGTAAACTGAATAATTATCTGATGACTTGACAAAATCTTCCTTGAACAGATCTGGAGCATTGTTATGGACACATTTAAATACAAAATGCATAGTAGAACGTGCCTTAAGTGACATCCAACTTGGGCCCCATTTATATGGTCTCGGACGGCCGAGGTAACTTTTAGCTTATTTCTTTGTTAAATCAACCAACCGTTTACATTAGGATTGCAATCCCGTCTCGGGAGGCGAGACGACTCGGGTAGGCGAGGGCCGCCAAGCGGAGCGCCATACTCATAGAACCCGTGAATCGCTCAATAATGGCTAGCGGTATTGCTCATGGGCACGTACGCCCGACTACGGCGGCGGCGACGACGTCGCGCAACATGGCGGCCATACTCCAGCTATTAATTTGACCGAGAAATGTAGACCTTGGTTTACAGCATACATCTTTGGTATTGGACATCCATGTTATGATCAATTGACACTTGTTAAAGTCTTATTAGCCCATTAAGGTTATTTCGGGCAGCCATGTACTCTTTATTTTAACTGATTTTTGTTGATATAAGTAATTTCTATGTACAATAAAGTTGTTGTTGCAAGGTATCCACTGACCAGTATCATTTGACCACTTTGTGGGGCTCAAGTTTTGAGCTCATGGTGATCACGCGTTGTTTTTAAGTTGACCGCTGACCAAGTACTGGTTTTTCGATTGGATCGCTGGCGCAAGCCAGGTTTACTTACTGTAATCAGGGCCGGGTTGTTCGGAAGCCAGTGAACGATAACCCAGGACTAAAAGTTAACCAAAATATAATTTCTCTTGCATGAAAATGTTTTTCACTGTTTATGTTTTGTGTAGTTTGAGATTATTCAAACTTAGAAGGCCAAACTATAAATAGAAAACCTCACCCCACAGTTTCAAAGACTAAAATCAAAATTCCTGCTTATCCTGGGTTGGCTTAATCGGGCTTTGAACAACCCGCCCCAGGAGCTCCGCTTTTAGGCTTGGCTAAATCTATATATTCGTTATAATCCATCAAATATTTTCGCTCGCGCGCGATTGCTCTAAACACGTCACGTGACTGAATATTTCTCAGCTAAAACGGGAATATCCGAGTGATATTCCCAAATTTTCAAAACCGCGCGTGTTGCGAAAAATGTTTGAAGGATAATAAACACAATAGCCTCCATTTTGCGCGAAAATATGCTCGGGCATTCGTCCTTGGACATTATCTGTTCCTCAAAGCTCGCAGTTTTCCTTGAGCTACGCCCTGGGAAAACTGTTCGCTTCTCGGAACAGATAATGTCCGCGGACATATTTCCGCCCGAAATGGAGGCTATTGTTTACATAATAGGGCTATTTTCTCTAGAACTTCATAGATGGTCTATCAATGTATTCGGCGCCTGCAACTGGTTGGAAGTTTAGAGCCAATACCAGTGGTGTTACTTGTTTGTTCTATAGAGGAAATAGACTAATGCTCTCAGTAACTTGCCGACCTAATTAAGTCGATGGAAATTCTCATTCTATTGTCTTTTCTGGCGAAAACATCTGCCGTTTAAGTGAAAAGCCAGTTGATAAAGAAAACTACTTTGGTAAGACTTATTATCCCCAACTGAACTGAAAAACTATAAACAATTATTTGCGTTTTCGTTTTTAAGCTTTGTGCTTGTTTTCGTTTGATAACCCTAGCGTGCCGTATTCCCCAAAACACTTTCTATAGGCACGCATTGTCCACGACAGATATTCCTTACTTTTTCTAAAGTATTCCCTACCTTAAAAGAAACAGATAAGCCTGGATATTAAAAACATCTAAATTATTCGTGAGCCTAAAGTGAGAAATTATATTCGTAAAATTTATCTTTTCAATAAGCATCTTAACACAAGGTAAAAAAAAACATTGTTATTAACTTTTTTAGAGTGAGTATTAAAAGAAATGTGGTAAATTGCCTCTGTTTGTCTATCGGAGAAACTTCTCGGAAGAATATTTTCACTGACTGATGTAATTCCCATAAATGTATTTTCTTGCTCTATATTGATAATTGTCATTGTCGATAGCCACATACATTAGAGGGTAACTGAATTTCTTTTAGACATATTTACAAATGATTAATATTTCATCGCAAAGTTAAAGAGGGGTCATCACACAGAATATCTAAGTTTTTTTTTTTCAAAAAAGTCGGAGGTGCAGACATGATGTGGCGTGTCACCCTTCACTTAGTCTTTGTTTTTGTGTTTTCGAAAGTAATCGACTCACTCCAAGGAAGGTATTGCTTTTATTCCTTTATTCTTATGTCTTAGTGCCACATTTCAGCCTTGTAAGATTTTCATAGACCATTGTTGTCACTTTCCCTCTGCCTCGTTTTTCAAGACTGATGAATTGGAACAAAATCAAGCTGTGGGTTTGAAAATCAGGGACGATATTACCTCGAACAGTTAATCGAAGACAAATGTTGTGAAGAACTCTTCGTGAGGCAAATATTTTAAAGGTATCTAAAAAGAAATATGCAAAATCTGTTTTAACCCAGCCATTGAGTCGGTTCTCATTTAAATTCAAACGAGACCACCATCAGGAAATAATAAGGACGATATGTTCTTTGATTTATTTTTGGATGAATATTCAAACTGTGCAATTTTCCACCATGACTATTACCAATTGAAGAGCAAGGGAAAATGAAACAGACTGAATCACGAAAAATGATGGGTTGAAAACAAAGGAAATGTGTTTTTGGCGCAGTAAAAACAATGGAAACGTGCTGGCGTCACACTCTTGAGTGGCGTTAGTGTAAAAACAAAAGAAATGTTGTGGTGCGCAGTCAAAACAATAAAAATGGTACGTTGGCATTGGTGGTATTTGTGGGCAAAAACACTACAGTTGTGGTGGCGGAGGAGTGAACACAATAGAGATGTGGTTGTGTGGTGGTGGTGGCTCTGACAGTGGAGGTAGACGTGGTCGAAAACGATACATTTACTGAGTCCGAGAAACAATGATTGCTCATACAAGCAAGTTTAAGGATAACGAGAGTCTCTTTTCATACTTTCTCAGAGGCAAAGTTGACCATCCTCTGGAAATTCTACTTGATCAAGAAAAGTATGACTTTAGGATAAGACCAAATTACGACGGTGAGCCAATAAATATTCCATACATCATTGGTTTTTGTTGTTTCGCAACATTAGATATTGCAATGTTGATTCAGCAGGTAATAAAAGGGACGTCATTTTCTAATACTGTAACTACAGGTCCCAGGCCCCAGCTGGAATCAATGGTATGTAGTTGAAAAAAAACAAAACTGAAGAGTTAAGAACAAATAGTTTTGATTTAAAAGTCTGTTTGCTCTTAGCTCTTGGATTATGGTGCAAAATGCAAGCCAAAACACGGCGTGAGACACTGCCAGACTTCACAGGAGAAATCTCTTGTCTTTTCCACTGAATTTCTTGAAGACATCACGTGAAAATCCCATTGTGGGTTTTTTCAATCTGTTGTCTTTTCTCTATTTCCAGGGGGGCCTGTTGTTGTCACAGTTGGTTTTTACTTGTTGTCTATCAACTCCATCAATGTAGTTGATATGGTTAGTATATACTTCATGATCATTATTGTTCAATTTTGTTTTTTACAGTGAAAAACTGGGTCTCTATGAAATTATCACATTCGTATTTTTCGCCGCCGGCGCAATGTGGCGACATATCAGGGACTGTTTTACAACGTCACCGGCGCAAATTTAGACTTCAGTTAGAGATCCGGAGCTAAAACAATGGAGAAAATGGCCGGTTGCTGTCGAAGAAAGGTTGCATTTTGTAGGTTTAATATGCAACATGGTTAGTTTTAGCATATGGCTTTTACAGAGGTCAATAAATAGATTTTGTCATGCTTGCCTCTGTAGTCCGTCTATAAATTGGGGATATTTTACTCCAAAATGTGACCATTTCAGACATAAGTTAATATGGGAAGTGGCTTTTTATTAGCACAAAGGCAAGAATTTTCTCGATCTTATAACGCGCAGTGTCTCTTTTAGCATACGGCTTTGATACTAGCAAAAATTTTCATCATATTTTGACCGTTGGAAGTTTTGGTTTTGACTGAACTTCAGCTCTTTCGGTGTCTTAAGGTGAATTCTCTTTGTTGAATCCCATGAGAGGAAAACTGTCTATCATTGTACTCTTGGTTCTTGCCTCGACAAAGTGTGGCGTACTATTATTATTATTATAATTATTATTATTATTATTAATATAAATGATAATATTTTTTAATAATTACTAATAATAATGTCTTTATTCATTCGATACAGTACATATCAAACGTTACATGAATTTTAAAAAGGATTAAAATAAGGCACTTACAGTAAGAATTTCTCATATTGCTAAATTGTATTTAAAACTAAGCCTACTTATTTTTATTAACTATTTAAATCTTGATGTTATAAAGTATACATAAAAATATTAACTACTTATTAACCGAAAGTGAGGTCTTTACGGGAAAATCCCAAACCGAAATTTGGCGCCTTTTTTTGGCCAGTTACGTTGTTTTGACTAAAGGAGCCGGACCCACCTGAACTGTTGTCCCACGTTGGGATTTACTTTGAACCTGCAACCGTTCGATTGACAGCAGTTGAAATCTCTAAAGAGACAAGAGTATTCCAAAACCTACCTCTGAAAACAAACAGTACACTTAGACATGCAAAGTATCATTTGCGGGACGAATAATCACTGTCAGGCTCCGTCCACACTACGCCGGAGAAATTTGAAACGGAGCTTTGTTTCTCCGGTTAGGCCTACCATCCACACTAATCCGAAAACGGAGCTTTTAGAAAACGCTCTCGAAACCGGAGGAAATTGAAAAGGAGCTTTACGTTTTAGTGTGGGCGAAAAACATTTTGAAAACGGAGCTTTTCGAAAACAAAGATGTCACCATGTTTTCAATCGAATTTGAAGCTTTAAAGTCTGTTTCTACGTTTAGCAATAATTCCACCTCGTCGTCCGACCACTAAAAGTTGTTGTTTATGTTGTTTCCCTCGGATCTGTTCTTTGTTCAGCTGGACATTTTTCTTTGACTTCCGTTCAAACAGATTTAAAATATGGAGAGAACAACAAGTGGTGGAGCCATGTGGGTTCAACTAGTACCTTGATATACGCATGCTCACGGTTCTGTCGCCTGTGGTTATGGCGTTTTCAAATTTCTTCGGCGTGGTGTGGAGGCAAAACATTTTATCAGTTTTCTAGTATGTATGAAGTGAAACCTCCGTTTTCAAATTCCTCAGCGTAGTGTAGACGGGGTCTAAGTGCATGTCGCATTGCGCGTGGGCGCTTACCCTCCGTAAAGCGTCTCCGTTTTCCCAAGTGATTTGGCGTTGCATCACGGGTATGACAACTGCCTTGTTTATTACAAATGCGTGATTTAATTGTGGCATAACATATCATGACAACAAAAAGAGTATCAAAAATTAACGGTGTAAACTGGCCCAAAGATAGTGCGGAGACGGTAAATGTATTTCTTGTTTCTTTCTTTCTTGTTCGTTTTCAACACTTTGCACAGGATTTCACGTTTGATGTTTTCTTAAGGCAACAATGGATCGACAAAAGACTGGATCATGGAACCAATCAGACGTTATACCTCAGCAATCATGTGAATGACCTTATTTGGATACCTGACTCGTATTTTGTGAACGCCAAAAATGGTGAAATGCATGATGTCACAAGCAGCAATGTGATGATCATGTTGGCTCCGGGGGGATTGGTTAAGTACAATGCACGGTACGTACGGAGATAACGTAGAGGAAAGCATTCATTAGGGACTAATTGGTCAAGTACATGCATGGGAGAGATTGACAAACCCAGATTATTAGGAATTTCTACAAAAACTCTCATGTAGTCTTTAATTACCATTAACTTTCCGTTTCCCTTCAACAAACTTTGTAAACATTCAATAAAGAGACGTCCTCATTGTGACGGATGTTTACAAGTGGTGGCCGACCAAATTGATTTTGATCGATAATCCCGCCTCTCCCAAAGGCATTACGTTCATAATGCAAAGCTCACTATGACCGAGTTGAGTCTTCATTTTCGTTTTACTTTCCCTTAAAACACCTTCGTACAAAAACAATTCGTTGCTAAGTAAGTTCTGTTCACCGTATTTACTCAAAATAGCGCCTTTTCGCTCGCTAAAATCGCGGACTTTTTGATGTGACGCTACTTCGAGAACGTGGCTTGATCAGGGGTAGAGCTTGTTAAAAACAGGTAACATTAAGAAACATTTTAGAACGTTATCTTTTAACCCAAAATGATAATAACGGGAACCAAACCTGCGTTAAAATGGTCTCTTTCTCTCTTTTTGGTATTCCAGGATCACTATCAAAGCTTATTGTCCCATGAATCTACAAGATTTTCCAATGGACGTACAAAGATGTCCTATCACCATAGAAAGTTGTGAGTGTTCTGTTTTTTGGTTTTTGTTTGATTTCACCCGTCCGGATTGGGCTGAATCTCATTTATGTTTGTAGATAAGTTCTGGATGGAATTTCATTTAGCACTAAAATGGTGAGACTAATTCAAATAATGAATTGGTATTAAGCCGACAGTTGATTCAGAGCCAACTTTCTGCTTGTAAATGTGAACAATCAACAGAAAAAAAAAAGTTTTCTTTTTTATACCAGAACTCAAAAAGCCTTATCAGCGATATTATTTTAATCTTTGCTAACGGACCTCGGTCTCATGATGTAATTATGTTCATAGATGGGTACAGTGATACGCACATCACTTTTCGATGGGAAACTTCAAGTGGAATGGACTTTGTACCCAATACCCTGCAAATGCATCCTCAGTATATTCTTACTGATATGGAACTGTCCCAGTCCTTCACGGCTTATGTTGCAGGTACGTTACCGGATACACTTAACAGAAAATCCGAAATATATTCTTCAAACTGTAGGTTAGCCCTAGTTTTTGGCGTTTTGGTGTAAATCTGTTCTAACAACGTAATATTAAAGCCTCACTAGAAGTAAAGCACATGTATGCACTTTGTTCTGTTCTTTAAAATGAAATTAAAGTTCGTATTGGCGCGCTTAAGAATCGAAAGGCTCTTAAAACTACTAATACAACTAAAAGTAAAAACATAAATAATATCAAAAAAAGGTTGCAAAATGGCTTTCTTTCTTGTAAAAAAGCTCGATCAAAATGGATCAGTTCTGATTTGGGTTATAATTTCAGGGAACAAGTCAGAGCGAGGGTGTGTCTGAACTTGGGAGAATATTCGATATGATCAGCCATCTGATGATCATATCTGACAAATTAGCAGGATGTGTTTTTATCACAATTAAAGCCAGATAGCGGAAGAAAACGACTCTTGATCGTGGTCTTCTGACAAGGCCGTGACTTTTCTTTTGTTATGTTTTTGGTTCTCCATCATCTAAATCGTTCTTAACTGTTATGGAGTTATCTTGATTTTGAATTCATGTTTTTTTTAGCCAACTGGACAGGAGTAACGGCAACGTTTGTCTTTGAAAGAATCTACAGTTATTTTATCTATCATGTGTATGCACCGTCCGTGATTGTGGTCATCTTGTCGTGGGTTGGTTTTGTACTCCCACGTGACACACCACCAGCACGCGTGACACTTGCTGTCACTGCAGTTTTGACGATTGTTACTATCCTCACTATGCTGAACAGTTCTATTGCAAAGGTAGGGAGGGTGGGAGGGTAGACAGAGTTTAAAGCAGAGCCGTACTAATTTGTTCGCAAATAACTTAGTTGTGAGCTATCCTTGTGGTTCAAGTTCACTAAACTTGCATAAGACATACAACAAATGCCTCATCAGACTCTAATTTTTAATACTGAAACACTGTCGTTCTAATAGTTCTTTTTGGTTTGCAGGTGAATTACGTCAAAAAGATTGACGTGTACCTCATTTGCTGTTTCTTATTTGTCTTTGCATCCTTGGTTGAGTATTCAATAATCTTACTTGTGTTATCACAAGTGAAAAAAATGCGGAAGAGGCTGGACGCGAATGAGAAGTTGTACGGCAGTGTAAGTCAACTTGCAGTCAGACGACTATTTTTAAGGTTAAGGTTAAGTAGTTAAACGATTCTTCTACACAATTTCGCCAAGCAATGGATTGTTAAGATAATCCGAAAAGAAATAGAGAGCAGCATAGTTACTCGTTACTATTATTTACCACAGTAGCCCACCATAGAAATTTCCTGCTTCGTGTTATTTATTTTGATTCCCATTATAACTATTTTAATTTGCTTTGTTGGTAGCATTGCTGTTGGTAGTATCGTCGCAGTTTTACTCTTTCTGTGCTCACCATTTTACTCCCCAATTCTGGACATTTGTTCTCATCTCTCGCCAAAAATTTCCATGATACCTCGAACCTTTCTGGGTTTCCCATGAAGATTCGAGTTATCGGAAGTCAAAATATCCTTTGAACTCGAGGCTTGTTTAACTTCCCTGCTGCATATTATTCCTTCAGTTGGTGAGCCAGAACCAGAGTAAAATGTTAAAAAAGAAACACGAAACCCTGCAGGAGAATATATTTTTGTTCATCGTGTCAACTGTTCAGCCCCGGCCAAACGATCGCAATCGTTCAATGCAACATATCCCAAAGTTGGCTACCCTGTTTCGACGTGTTGCGAAATGTTGAGTCGACGTGGCTAAAATTTGACCATTTTCAAACTTGAGCCAACAACACCCAACATGTCGCAACATGTCCCAGCAGGGTGGCCAAACTCGCGCAACATGTTACTCCCAACAATGTTGCGATCGTTTGGTCGGGTCTTTATGCACCGATGTCTAAAACGTGTCTTCCTATCAAAAACAATTTCTAGCCATACACAAAGCATGGAAATCAAAAACAATTCCTGTAAACCATGTAATTCATATCACATTATATTCGCCCGTGCATTTCATGAGTTGGCTCACAGGGTCCTTTATTGTTCTATTAAATTATTATTCTTTACACAGGTAGAGGACAGTCCTGACAGCGACACGCATTCAAGCAGTCTCTTAACCCACAGCCGTAAGCGACTCAGGACCGCCATGTTCCTCATAAAAACTCGCATCTATACGGTTTCGTTTGTTTCTGCTCTGGATGATTATTCGCTTTATGTGTTTCCGGCTGGTTTTGCGCTTTTCAATGTTGTTTACTGGCTTGATACTTTTAAATGGATCTAATGCAGTTGCAGTCAGCAACTCTCTTCTAATTTCCTTTCTTTTAACGACTTCCAGCTCAAATCCAATGTATAATGAAACTTGCAGACTTATGAATACATGATCATCGCGGTTATACACTGTCACAACTTAGTAAGCAGCTGTGAAATTAAAGCCTGAAAAAAATGCAGGCCTGAAAGGGATTCGAACCCATGACCTCTGCGATACCGCTGCAGTGCCTACCAACTGAGCTATCAAGCCAACTGGGAGCTGGTCACTTTGTGAGTTCGTTGTATATACGATCAATCATGTCTTCATATCTTTCTTCGCAGTTCAAATGTATGATCTTTCATATATTTTTCATATATTCACTTGTATTCTTTGTATTCTTCGCCATCTACGCCGGGTATATTACGAACTCGCAAAGTGACCAGCTCCCATTTGGCTTGATAGCTCAGTTGGTAGAGCACTGCACCGGTATCGCAGAGGTCATGGGTTCGAATCCCATTTAGGCCTGAATTTTTTTTACAGGCTTTAATTTCACAACTGCTTAAGCTGTGTGTATAGCTGCGATGATCAGTCATGTCTTCATACTTTCCACTTGTAACCTGTCGTGGAGAGATTATGATCTATTGCTGACGCATAAAACGAAAAAGGTTAATACGCGTGGGTAATAATTGTGATACTGTGTAAATGTAGAGAGATTTTTCGCAAACTAAGAAAATGTGAAATCAAAAATAGCTTAAAATCTGTCTTACAGATTTTTATTTTACTTTGCATGAATGTTAAATCAGAGCCAATTTCTTATTCCTGAAATTTTGGGGTGAGGTCATACGGGTAGATTTTGAGAAAAACGTAATTTAACCTACAAGTACCCAGTCTCTCCTTAGGTACTCGGTCGTTCATTTTGGCCATTTGTTGACGTTTAATTGTTCCATAGAATGGTAAAAGACTTAAGTAAACAGTAAATAGAGAAAGGAAAAACATCGTGGAACATTTTTCAAAAGAGTTAGAAGTTGGGCTGTTATAATCCATCAAAACTGTAGTAAGCTAAAGTACTCGCGAAAACAGACGATTTGCATGATGGCGTCATTTCACTACAACTAACAGAATCCTTCAGTTTTTCTGTTTGTTATGAAGGGCAATTGTTATTTAAACCCCACTGGGGCTTCAAAATTTAAATAATAAGAAAAAAAAGAAACGAATTCTGGTAGTTGTAGTTAAACAACGCTATCGTGCAAATCTGCTATTAGTACGAATAATGTCCTTTATTAAGAGTACTTAGAGCAGTGAACTCTATGTTGAATAGTAAATTAATTGTTTGTTTGTATCTCGTAAGCAGTGTAAAATAAATAAAAAATAAACAAATAAAAATGCAGTTTAACAACCAACAGAGAACAAGATGCAGCAAAACATATATACACTAGTGTAGCCCAAGGATACGAAATTGCTGCGGATAGTTTGGTCTATTTTGGGATGTCTATGAACTATCTCAGTAAACGTTTTGAGAATAGAAAACAAGTTCCTTCTCTTAAAGAGTTCATAGACATCCCAAAATTTAAACCAAAAACCTGTGCACATAGAGTGACAAACAAAGAATTGTTTGATAAAGCCAGAAGAAAAGACCAAACTTTCCGCCTAAATTACAATGCAAGTTATGAAATATTTATTATTCAGTTTCTCCAAATGGTTGAAGAAACTTAGTTTGAGTACTTGAAGGCCCGTACGATTTTAAATACTTGTCTTTTGTCACCTCAGCTACTGCACACACGAATGGACTAAAATTTCAGTCCACATTACGATGCAAGATCTAAAATATTTACGATTCAAGTTCTCAAAATGCATGTAGAATTTAAGTGCAAATGTGTGCAAGCCGGTTCAATATTCAAGCTACAAAGATGATTGTTTACACGCACAAGATGATTCGCACAGAACTATCCCACTCCACACTATGGTTTATAATTCAAACTGATGACCACATTACAGCCCTTTAATTTCATTCATTTCGAAACTAACTAAACAATCAACTAATAAACGATATATAGAAAAAATAAAAATTTCGCTGATTTTTGTCTCCGAGCCTCCAAAAGAATTATTTGTCAATGGATTAACGGAAAAAATAGGACTTAAAACAAAAAGTTTCCTTGACAACTTGATTGTCCTAAGAATGTCCCAGGAGAGGTGATGAACAAAAAAATTGATTTAAAACTGGTCAAATTATAATATATTCAGGATAGCAAATAGGTCTCACTTTGCCAAGCAACTATTTTCATTGCTTGTTTATGTGATAACTTTTACTGCACAGAAAGTTCGTCTTACAGTTAGAAAAGATCGAAAATACTTACAAGAGATTGAATCATACTCGGGCCATCCAACATGACGTCTGACACCTATTTTTTTGTCGCTGTGATGTTGGTCTCGTTGTTTACGAGTTGAAATCTCTCCTGTACAGAAGCGATTGCTGACGGTTTATGTGACACACGTCATTATTGTTTGGTAAAATACTGATAAACAAGAACAGAAATTTCCACGCAATGAAGACTCCCCGAGCTCGCAAGAGTCGTAGCAAGCATGGACGAAAACTAGGCAAAATCACCTTGGATATCGAGAGAAGTATTTGTGATAGTTTTGGAAAAGAACTCAAAGAAATTCCTGGACACTTTATGTACAATGAAGAAAACGACGCCATACAACAAGTTTTAAAGTTGCCAGATATTTCGGTGAACGACGGCTCTGAACACAATGACGAAGGCAAACGTGGTTTAAGTTTGCCACCTATCAGTGGGGAAGACAAAGGCTCTAATGAATATATAAAACATTACGGCGGCCAAACAAAACTGCCTAAAATTAACACCGACCAACGAAATAATTCTGTTGTGAACTCCCGTTGGCTAGAAAAGCATGATGTATCCACAATCAGTTGGAAAAAGGCTTTGGACGTGTTGGACGATAAAGCTCGAGATTGTGGATCAAAACAACAGAAAAGGCCGAGAAAGGAATCTGTTAAGAAATACTAAAAGTTCCCGACATGAAAATTCTAAGGAAAAAGTTTACTACAGTTAATTAAAACACATTGTAAACGAACAAACGGAACTAATGCTTGGTTCACATAAATTTCGATAAATCTGGAAGAGAGGCTCATTTGTAAAATTTTGAAGAAATAGAAAATATGTATCGTATTTCTATCGAGTTTTAGAGCGCAGTGGCTGAAGGTCGTCGACATAATGGCAACGTTTTCTGGTTCCTCTAATGTTTCGCGGAAGATTAAATTCTGATTAAATTCTGAAAAACACTAAAGCAAGGAAACTGACCGTTATGCGGCTTAACAACGTCAAAATGGCTCAATGAACCGATGAGCGCACGTGGACAACTGTAAGTTTCAAACATAGGCATGCAAGGCGTGCAAGAGTTATTATTTTGTGTGAAGTGGTGGAGATAGAACCATTCATGGCACAGTAATGATTTGGTTAATTTGACAAGTTGTTTTGGTTGCGATGTTACAACGGTCATGGTAAGATAACTAAATAGTAAGCCATAAAATGTTTGACTGAACAAACTACAGTAATCTGACACGTCTCCAGATTAATGTAGATGCCATCTTATTTTCTAACAGGCAATTTGATTCGTTCTTTGATACAACCCGCACTGTGATTGGTGTGACACGCGCACATGCATAACTCCCTCACCCACCGATCACATAACCCTTCCAACCCCAAGAGGAATTTTTGCTCAAAAATACTCAAGTTAATTTAGAGACCTTTTCGCATTTTAGACGAGTCGTAAGTTTACCTTTTTACATAACACAACACAACACAACACAACTTCACCGAAAATAGAAAGAGAAAAAAAACCTCTGACATGTTGAAAGTCTGATCTAATTAAATTACACTTTAACTTGGTGCCACGCAGTCTTCAAAGAACATTTGAACAGTTTTTTTTTTCATACTTTTTACCTTTAAAAATATCGGACTGAAATGAACGTCATCAAATAAAACTATTAAACTGCTACTGCAGAGACGTAAAAACCGTCCAGAAACGAAAGCTTCTTTTTTGTTTAATATCCTGGAAACAATAGCCGATAACTTGTCGGCTCTAATTGAATTTACTCCCATATAATAACAACAATAATAATAATAATAATAATAATAATAATAATAATAATAATAATAATGGCATTTCGGGCAGTATATCCACAGGGTGGCTCTTCGCCTGCCCGATGCTAACTAAATTTACAATTAAAAAGATATCTAAGAATATAAAATACAAAAGTAATAAAGTGTATTATCGTTTGTCTCACGATGTATCCGCGGTTATTGCTAATCTCTACATGGAGATATTTGAAGAACAAGCAATAGAGTCCGCACCTTGCAAGCCTAAGATCTGGAAACGCTACGTAGATGATACTTTCACCATCCTGGATCGGGATAGAGTTGACGTCTTCCTGCAACACCTGAACAGTCAACAACCATCAATCCGTTTCACCATGGAGATCGAGAACAACAGCAAGATCGCCTTTCTCGACACGGCAGTTTACAAAGAACCTGATGGCCGCCTTACCACCAGTGTCTACAGGAAACCAACACATACTGATCAGTACCTAGCGTATGATTCACACCACCCTCAGTCAGTAAAGCGCGGTATTGTGAAGTGTCTGTACGACCGGGCTAAACGTCTCGTCACCAAACCATCAGTAATCGCTGGAGAGAAGAAACATCTGTCATCTGTACTTGTTTCTAACGGATATCCCTCCTCTTTTGTACAGAAGATCACAAAGGCACGAACAACCCCAAGAAGAGAGCCTGTCGCGGAATTTAAATCCACCGCCGTTTTACCTTATGTCCAAGGAGTTTCGGAGTCTCTCCGCCGCTGCCTAGAACAACAAGGCATTCGCACCGTCTTTAAGTCCGACACGACACTTCGGTCACACTTAGTGCGACCAAAGGACACCGTCAACCCGGCTAAACAAGATGGTGTTGTCTACAGGATTCCCTGTGAGTGCGGCAAAGTCTACATCGGGGAAACAGGGAGATCTATGCAGGAGAGGATCAGAGAACACGACAGGGATATACGACTCGCCCGAACCCAGACCTCCGCCGTTTCTGAACACACCCACGAGACCGGCCACTATCCTATCTGGAATGAGGTCAAGTTTATTGATCGAGATCCTCACTGGTACACACGTACGGTCAAGGAAGCTATTCACATAAGACTTCACCCTAACAACATCAACAGGGATAGTGGAATTGAAATTCCTGAAGCATGGATACCCACGATCAAGAAACACAACAACAGGAGAACGGTACAACAGCGGACCACTGAGGGAACAGCTACTCGCCGGAACAATGGAACAATAGGAGGATCGAAATGCACCAATCACAGCCGACCTTTGTGATATAAATGATACCGTGCAATCAGTCGACCTTATCGCCTGAAGAAGACTAGCAGTAAGCAGTCGAAACGTCGCGATCTACATCTCAAGTGACTACTTCGTGAGACAAACGGTAATGCACTTTATTATTGCATCTACCACGATGAATAACAACAACCTTTTCCTCGACAAAAAACAAAAGTGTTAAGTTACCATTTGTTACTAAAGATAGCAAACATCTCGTGAGAAAGAGTGGTGATGATTCGTCCGCTCTAATTGAATTTACTCCCTTGTGAAAAACAAGAGTGTCAAAATTACACATTGTAACTAAAAAACAAAAATATCTCGTTATATTTGCATGCAACAAGAACAAAACAATCGTTACCCGCACTATTGTAAACGTTAGAACTGTTTCAAATCTAAAGTCTCGTCCCGTCTAAAACATGTCCTAAAAACTAGACGCGACGATTCGTGACCTCTAATTGAATTTACTCCTTGTGAAAAACAAAAGTATCAAGTTACCTTTGTAACTAAAAATAAAAATATCTCGTTGCATTTGCATACTACTAACTCACGAACTGTTTCAAACCTCAAGGCACATCTCCTTCATTTAACTAAAATCCTCAGCCTGACCCACAGAAAATGTCGAAGGAAACCCAATATATGAATACTTCCTCCTCTTTTATAGAAGAAGTCCAGTTTTATTTTCGTTATTTATGAATGATCTACCGCAATATTTTAAACAGAACAAATCTCCAGGTGTGATGTTAGGGAATCGCTCTATAAACTGCTTAATGTATGCAGATGATTTATTAGTAATCAGTCCTTCTCTGGAAGGGCTGCAACAATCGCTATGATGTAATTCATCAACACGCTCAGCAATGGAAGCTCAAAGTCAACACTAAAAAGTCGAACATAATCATATTTAGTGGTAACGGGCAAAACAAAAACAATACAAATTTCAAATACAATAATGAAACTTTACAAATTGTCGATAAACAAACATATTTAGGTGTAGAAATGACTTCATCCGGTCGCTAGACCTATGCAAGAGAAATTCTCAGCAAAAAAGCCACAAAAGTTCTCTCGATAATAAAAAGATCCTTTTCTAACTCAGATTCAGCAACTATTGCGATTAAGAACAAACTTTTCGATGCCCTTGTTAAACCCGTGTTACTTTATTCATTTGAAATTTGGGGACCAGAACTATTGTCATACAGAACACATTTTGATAAAAGCACAATTGAACAAGTCCACATTAAGTTCTGTAAACAAACACTAAACATCCCATGGTATACAGAAAATATTGCCTGCAGGGCAGAGCTATGGAGGTACCCTTTAAGCATTGATATGAAAGCCTCAATCTTTAGCTATTGGCAAAGATTGAAGCATTCTTGCAGCAACGTTTTGTTACGTGAAACATTTCAATATGCAACAACTTCTACACCTTTCTTTGATGTTACAATTAATGAAGAGATCACTAGGGGGTATCAAGTAACAGAATCAACAGAGCCAGTAACACAGCAACACATCAAGAACGGTCGATTAAAAATAAACAAAAATCTTAGAAATCAGTATTCACAAAACTGGCTTGAGACTAAGAACGGTTCATCAACAACTTCAAGGGAAAAATTTACACACAAGGAAGTTTAAAAGAGTTATCAATTTGAAAATTACCTGAAAATGGTTACAAACTCAGCACACAGAATTAGCCTGACAAGGCTTAGGTTAGGATGTCACGCATTACGAATACAAACTGGAAAATATGAAAATAAAGGAGCATCAATCCCAGTAGAGGAAAGAACATGCTTAGTATGCAAAGAAAATTGCGTAGAACACGAACAGCATTTCTTGATGTATTGCCAGGGGTATGCTACCATGAGAGTTCAGCTCCATTCTCACATTTCAAACAAAGATGCACTTTACTCAAATCTGAGCGATAACGAGAGAACTAAATACTTACTTAGAGCTGACAATAGAGTTACATAAAAAATAATAGGTAAATATATCAACTTAATGTTTAAAAAAAGAAAAGAGATTCTCAACTTACAAATGAAATGAGCATTATAATTTTTATTCAACTTTATTTGAATTATAAAAGAATCAAGTGAATGTTATTTCTTATTGTACTAGTTAATGTTAAACCTTTATTGTAAACAGACCAATACCTCCCTTTGGAGAGTAAGGCGCAATAAAGATATACTATACTATACTATAGTATACTATACTATACTATACAATACTATACTATACTATACTATACTATACTATACTATACTATACTATACTATACTATACTATACTATACTATACTATACTATACTATACTATACTATACTATACTATACTCACTCACTCACTCACTCACTCACTCACTCACTCACCCATTGACCCGTCCATAACATACCCGACGCGCTGACTGAGGTATTTTTTTTCCAAAAAAATAACGCAAAAAGCAATTCAATCTGCACGATTTTGCTAGAGCGTAGAGTTTAATACCACGGTGAGAAATGATTGGAAATCGCTCTCTGAAGGGGAATTTAATTTAATTAGTCAGGGTTTTACTAAAACAATAAGATTATTCGCTGTCGATTTCTATGAGGCGATAGCTGATGAGGCCCAAGGCTCTCTAGCCCAAGCTCATAATCTAATATATTGTTAAATAGAAACACGATTTTTTAACCAATCAGCGTGCATATTTACTTTCAGCTGTTCTAAAGGATCCTGGAAATAGGCCTGAGAGTTAAAAGCGCTCAGGTATCGCAGTCTGTGACACTTAACCCAGCGCAGGTTCTATTAATGAAACTATTGCCTTTCTATTAACGTCTTGCTTTCTATTGACATCTTTGATTACTAGTGTCACATTTTGAACAGCAAATATTGCATAAGCATTCCTTTAAACTCGTGCAGTTTAGTCCTTTCAAAACGTTCCACAATCCTTGTTTATCGATCACTTCTGTTGAGACTGTTGAGACTGTTGAAGAGTCTTGAAGGCAAAATTTTTGAGAGCCCCGAATGTCGTTTAACCCCGGGCGTTTAACTAAGTCCCCAATTTCTTGGAGGATTGACAACATTTTGTCCTACATGTAGAAAGTGACCGAGTGAATGATAAATAGAACACGGTAACCAAATCTTGTTTACATAATAACCGAAATGTATGATTTGGAATCATCGAACATGTATGATTTATTTTCATGGCAAGTATTGCATCAACATTTAGGTAAAGAGGTCTATTTCGGGTCGAGATATTTTGCGCTCAAGGGGAAGGGAGCAGTTTGGACACCCGTGGAAAAAGGAATTTCCACTCACGGTGAACTCGGTCTACTCGCGTACAAAAATTTAAAAAAAACACAAAAAACAAACAAAAAAAGGCGAGTAATACATGAAATGGGCTCGGCCCTGGGCCGTCCCGGTTAATTACTCCATTCGCCCTTGTTGAACAAGTTGAATAAGAGATTATTACAACAAACTTGGGCACTTTTTAAAAATCATCTCATATCCAATGCGGGCATATAAATTCTAAACTAACCAAGACTCAGTGAACCAATTAGATGGTTAGAAATGCATTTACCATTTCATAAGCATGGCTATCTATGATGTGGCTATGATATGGTCACATAGCTGATGTGGGCCGAGTTTGAATGAGCTTGAATATGTGGGAGGCTTGGTGGCCTCATGGTTTGAGCGCTCGACTGCAGAGTGAACGGTCCGAGTTGGAGCCCTGGTGGGAGAAATTATGTTGGCTTCTTGGGCAACACACTTTACTCTCAGTGCCTCAGTCTGTCCACCCAAGTGCATGAATGGATACTAGTACCAGTAAAATTTATTGCTGGGGAGGGGGGGGGGGGGGGCAACCATGCAATGGGCTAACATCCTACTAACATACTTTTCATGTTTTCTCACTGAAGAAAGTTTGAATTTGAGCTCAAACATTGCATTTTTGGTTTGGACATTTCAAATGAAATTTCATAACCTTAGAGTAACATTTGCTTAGTTGTATGCATCTGACCAGGTACTATTTTTCATGGTATAAATGTTTTTCACTGCTTCTATTTTGTGTAGTTTGAGATTTTTCAAACTCAAAACAAAAGCACAGACAATGTAAACAGAAAACTTCACCAAAAAATTACAAAACTGAAATCAAAATTCTCACTAATATGGGGTTAGCTTAATCAGGCTTTGATCAACCCAGCCCTGCACTACTGAAACTAATCACAAGAGCTTTCTTGTGCAATTTGGAATCATTGAAACCACTTGTACTTTCTTGAAAGACTACAAAATGGCACTTACTGCATGATCCATACAATTTTGAAAAATTTGCAACGATAGGTACTGTACTCATAATTTATTACAAACTGCACTAAGAATCATGTTATGAACAAATTCAAACATTTAATGTAATTAACTCGATGGCAAAGTTTGGAATGGCAAAATTGTTTACAAAATTTACGGCTGGAGTTTGAATATAAATACACAATAATAATCGCAGTATCAGCCAAGATTGTATTGATGTATTAATGTTTCATCTGCCATACAGAGCACTTAGAAAACAATTTTGACTAGATACAGTTCTATTCAATATATCTAAAAGTGGAAAAATTCCACTGGGGGCATCAGCCCTACACCAGGAGTGTGGCTGTACATAAGCTAAGAGTATAAACAAAGAACTCAATTTTACTACTCAACTTTTTTACTAAAGTTCATCATGTTTTGGGCCACTGAACTCGTCAAAGGAAATAACCCCATCCTTGTCTTTGTCTTCATGCTCAAATATTTCAGATAAAATAGTTTCATGGTTAGATTCATCCTCATTTGGGAATCCTTGCTGTTCCTTCAAATACTCTTTGACTTCTTCTATACTTAGTTCATTGTTTTTATCTTTGTCGATCATGCCAAACACATTTGGTGCAGATTGTGAACCATCGTCTTCATCCTCTCCAGCTCTAATTTCCATTAGCTCAACATCAAACAAAAGATTGGCTCCTGGAGGGATAACATCACCAGCTCCCCGATCTCCGTAACCTGAACACAGTTTGAAAGTAAAGCAATTATTAACATCTACTGTTAGGAGTGCCAGCAATAATTTGAAAGAAAAGTATTTTAAGCTAAGGAGAAAGTTTGAACCCTGAATCAGATCATCAGAGTCTCATCAAATGAGAATCAAACTGGCAGTCTCCTCTAATCACTCACAAAAACTGTATGAGTGACAAAAACAAGTGAAAGGTGAAAAGCAAAACAGAAACAAAAACAAACAAAAAAAGATTGCATAATGAGTTGCTTGTTAAAGCATTTGACAAGAAAGATTAAAAGTAATGTCAATCAACATTTCAATGTTACAAACATCATTCTCAGATTGAGGTCGTTCATGTCAATGTTACGTAAGAGTTGAGTTTGAGATGCTTTGCATTCCAGTATGGGTGAAGTATGTAAGTGTACTAATCATCAGCAAATAACTTCGTGCAAATCGAGTCAGACTGTACCTTAACTGATGGTTTTAGTTCTTTCATGAAAAACATTTCATACATTAAGCAGTTGAGTTTATTCCACCACTTTTTTTAGGATGGAGAAATTATCTGAAATAGATGGTTTTTCAACTCTGTGTTGTAATTTCATGTGCTTTCCAATCAAAGATCTTGAGCTGGTGTGTTTATTAATGTGTTGTTCAAGGTATTGATTTGTAAAACCAACATAGTCTACTTTGCATAATAAACAACACATTGTTTGTTAATTTTCTTCGCTTTTGGTTCGCGGGTTTTGATGATGTTGACGACTTTCTTGATCATGAAAGCTGGTTGTAAAGCAACACTGAAATTTGATCCACGACTTTGTAGTAGTCTCCTTGAGTTGTCCACAGCTAAAGTTCTGGTTAATGAAAGGATTGGAAAACACGATCTTGGGAGTGGAAACATTGTTTGCGAGTGCATCGCTCTGTACATTGTCCATAACGATTTTGGTAATGAATAGGTTGATAGTGGCTTTGATCAACTTTGGCGGGTACCAAAGGTTTGAGGACGTTAAGGTTGCTCCAAACCTTCCTGGGGCTACTGTTGGCAAATTTCTTTTTTTTTTTTTTCAACAAAATTAAAGTTCATTATTTTAAGGTAACATTTTTCAAAAAGTGAAAATAAAATATTAAAACACATGCGAGTTTTTAGGAAAAAGAGGTTTTTTTTTTTATAAAAGTCAAAACTGTCAAGGTGTCATGAACCCCAAAAGACATGGACTCCTCAGCAACCTTTTCATGGCAAACTGCTCAATCCAGAGATTCTGTATTGAATACTTTCAATTTTAGATTTCATGTCCGTCAAGAGTGCCTCCTTTTAGTCATGCTTTGGCAATTTCTCCTCAGTTTCTTTTTGTTTTGTTGCACATCGCTTTCTTTCTGTTTTGCCCATTATTGTTGACCACCAGCCTCATACGTGTGCGCCTAAAATGTGCCTGTCACACTATCGCTTTCCTGGAAAGCTCCAGTTTGCATACTTTGAACACCAGGGGCTCTGTTATTTCATCGGCTGGTGGCTTTTTGAGTTGACATATCCCTCTGAGAAGGTGTGACATGTTTATTATTCAGTTGGTCATTTTGGTGTTAACGGCTTCTGCCGCCTTAGGAATTAAGCAATCACAAAAACAGAATATAATTTTATCGAATAATTTCTACATTTCATAACCTTTGATATCTAGTTTGTAGGAGTTTCCTTGAAAACAGCATGTGTACGAATTTTTTTCACCCACGAAGGTTCGGAGTAACCTTAACTTCAAGTCCTCACATTCATAAATAAAGTGTGTCCAATTAGACCACAGCCTGTAGGCCCTGCTCCAACATAGCTTTAGTAGGCCTTTGTAAAAAAATGACAACAATAAAACAAAACAAAAAATTAGAAGGAAAATAACCCTCAACTAGCCTGTCCAATAATTCTTGTTAATTACCACTTGTTTATGCAGAAGTTGAATTACTAGGATATCTCAATGCAAATTCTGAAGAACAGTGTTCAAATTTTCAATGAAATTAATGGTTCAAGTAGTTTTCGGCGTTAGTAACATTTTCTGGTGAATAAAGGCAACAGACTCTTCATTTAGGTCGTATAACAAAACACTAGATGACTGTGAAGAAACAGTGAGCTTTGTTTCCCCGAGGCCTAAAAGTGACCAAAAGTTAACTAAAAGAACTCGTTGTTTTACCAGCCAATAATAGTTCTCTGTTTGATGAATTAATCGCTAAGCTTGTAGGCGACCTTCTGTGGCTTCAAAAGTGAAAGGGAATGTTTTGTTCCCTCTTCAATGAAGTCTTTGGCCACTGGGCTGCAATCAGTTGGAAAGGTGCAAGAAATAGGCAAGGGTAGTGAGTCAATGGGTTCCAACAATCTCGCTAGCAACTCCTACGCGTTCCGACACTCAGCAACTAAGAAGCTAACAAGAAACAAATGAGTCCTTACCCAGGTGTGCTGGAACCCTAAGTTTTCTTTTCTCTCCAACACACATGTCCTTGAGTCCTTGCTCCCAACCTTGGATTACCATACCTTTTCCCATTGTAAAATCAAAAGTATGCCCGCGATTGTGACTGGAATCGAACACCGAGCCATCCCTTTCGAGACGTCCTGTGTAATGCATCGCAAGGAAATCCCCGTCCTTCGATTTTCGCTGGCATTTTTCTTCTGGTGGTTTATATTCGACCTTGATCGTTACTTTCTCTTCTTCACCATTGCTCACGTTGAAAATGATAGCAAAAACCATGAAAACTTCTAACCAACGATCCATGATCAACGAGAGACAAAGACAGTATGCAAACGTGTCCCGTAAATAATTGACGGTCTACATTCTCGTGCCCAGGTCATCCTCGGGGTCTTTCAAGGAGGTTTTTCACATGCAAAAACAAATAAATAATAAATAAATAAAAACATAAACAACCATAAACAAAAAATAAACAGAAAATAACAAAAAAACAACAACAAAATTTATAGCAGGAAAAATGGGCAGCTGAAATAGTCTACCGAGTCATCCTCATTAAGTTTAAATTGTTCTTTTTTGAAAAGCTGCTGGTCAAGATAGGTCAAGATAGATTGTTTTAACTGTCACGCAATAAAAAAAAAAAGATTGTTAACCAGTCAGTGGAAGTCAAGAAATTGTGATGTTATAAAACATAAATAAAGAAGACATTTCTCCAAGTTTAGTCTGTACGTTTTCCCAAACTTCAGATATTCGTCGAAATGTTTCGCAGAAATTTACAGAGCCCACCATGGAAACGTCATGGTACAACAATATGGTAGTAATGGCGGCCGGAAAAAAAGTGTAAACATCTAAAACTTACTTTGGCTATCTAGACGACACCTGATTATCTGCATTGAACAAACAAGCATTTATATAAGCAGTTTTCCTAATGTTCTAACTTCTAAAAATCATTACATAAGTATTTATTTTTCGACAAACGCGAACGTAACTCTGTGTCACGCACCGGCATAACTCTGAAATTTAAAATGCGCTGCCGGGTTTCCAAACGAAGCACAGTATTGAGTTGTAAAACTCTAAACAGATATAAATTTATGAGGATAAACACTTTGGTGGCTCCATAGTTTATGATGACGTCACGTGAAAACGATCTATTGTTTCCGTATCTTCTTCCATTTTTCCCCGACGGGGAAGAAGAGGGAGTGACTCGGACCGTCTGAGGACCACGCTAAACTTTCAAGAGGGTTTCTTTAGCTAGATAAGCGTTTATTTCGGTTGTCAAAATTACAATGGGCGACAAAAGTGTGGAAACATATTGCTATTCTGGAGTACTTGACACGAATTTTACCCCACAACTCCACAATTTTAACCCCTCCCCCCAAACAATGTTGGATTTCCTGACCTTGAAAAGGGGGAGGGAAGGTGAGGGGATCTCAATTGAATTGGAATAATGGAATATTTCAGTTTGCACTCAATTCAGCTAACACAATGACGTAACTATCTTCCCTCGCGCCATCATTACTAGTTTTCGTACTTGTATACATCAGTGATGCAAATACCGCAATCTAATCATTTTCCAGCCTCGTACAGTTTTTAAGATGAAGATAAGCACTCACCCTCTCATGCGAATTTTAAATAGATGGCATTTTTCGGTTGCTAACTGCAGTAACACACAGTAAGTCATCAAGCGGGCACAGAGGGTTCAAGATTGTGGAAAAAATACCTAGCTTTTAATATGTTGTGTGACCTTTTTGCAAGGATAATTTTTTTGTTTTGATAATTCAGCTGAATGGAGTGCAACAGTGGTCTGAAATTATACGAGGACGCGAACTTGAATTGAAATGACTAGACGATTTCAAATCAAAATTGCACGACACAGATGTCAATTGCCACTTTATTACATCGATCCTGAATTAAATACAGGGTTTTGGCCAGTATACCAATAATCCAGTAGAGGGTTCGTTAAAAAGCGGAACAGGAAAAGCTTTACGTCTCATTTTGTATGCAAAATAGAAAAAAGATCAAATTTAGAGCAAAAAGAATTGCGATTTGTGAATAAATCACGCTGCTGAAAGCAAATCAGATCACAAGGATCATCTTTGATTTCAAAACAAATGTAAGAGCTACGACGCACTTGTAAAGTTTGGAGAGCGACTCTTACGCTTCTTTCATGCCCCTCACTTCCCGCGGACATAAAAACTCGATAAAGCACGCTAAAGCGGAGTAACAAACAAACAAACAGTGCAGTTCAACCACTTTTTCGGCTCAAACTTACTGGAAATAGAGGAAGAAAAATGGAGAACACGAAATAACAGAAACAATTCCAAAATTCTACATCTGTTAATCAATACAGCACTTATTAGAACGACATAATCAGTATTTAGTAGTGATTTCAAGATCCCTACAAAAAAGTACTGGGGGATCATTTCGAGTTCAGGTTAAAAAAAAACAAACAACAAACACAAAAGCAAAAAAGAAACCAGGGATCATTAGGGGTCAGAATCATTACAGAAAAGGTCAGAATAGGAGCTAGAAAAAAAAAAAGAATCGCTTTTTTCTTACTCCCGTGAGATCAACAGGAAATCAAACGAACTCGTTTTGATCGAATGATTCGGTCCTTTTCTTCAATAACATGTAGTAAAATAACAAAGAAAAGTGAGACAAAAACCACGGAAAACTCATGCAAAGTATGTTAAATAGAGATTTATTGATTTTACTAAAACACACTAAAGCCTTGTTTTCACTATAGCGACAAGCACAAGCACAGCTCTTATGTCACTGTAAAAACGTCCTTGACCCAAGGATAAACACAAGCGCAAGCTCAAAGGTTAAAATGCTTCCTTTCTTTGTGTTTGCGTTCGCTTTATGCCATGTGAAAACGAAACACCGCATTACCACAGTCTGGCCAATTAAAACACTCGTTCCAGATTTCCTCCCATTTGAACAAATCTGCAGAGGCCGCGGTTGATTTTGATGAAAAGTTTTCCCACGTTTGGAACTGTAGAATATTGTATGACAAAAAGTGTAGGGAATTTAAACACAGAAATTAAAAGGCACAAGCGTCAAATAAAAGCCGTAGCTCCTCCTTCGTTCCATTAGGCATAAACACCTTATTCTTGCGCTTGCGTCTCTGGTGAAAACCAGGCTTGAGAAAAACACCGCAAGCAATATTTTTAATTTTTAACAAGCCTTCGAAGTTTCTCTCTCTTATTCTTGTTATGATGCTTCTTCCAAGGCTTGTAAAGCAAAGCACTAGCTTCTTGTGGAGGGACAATACCATACTGTCTTGATTCTGTAGTGTGGAAGCCTCGAGAGAAACAGCGAACTTGTTCCTGTTAGAAAACAAAAATTCAAAAGTAAGTACGCGTGACGTACATATGGACACCGCTTATTACTATTTCATTTCCAAAAATCTCTACATTTTGCGCATTTTGTTGAACAGATTTTATTTTTGGCCACTCATTTTAGTGTACTTAAAACGGTATCTATACTTCATGTTTGATTTTCCCAATCACTGGACATAGAAACATTGCGTTTTGAAGTCAACGATTCTCTAGACTTGCATACAATATATCAGACTAAAAACATGGCTGCTGGTTCACTAGGTAAGAAAGAAGACTTCTTTTAAGAGCAAAATTAAGAATCGCTCGTTTGGAAAATTTACGGTCTGTTTGTTGTGACGAAAAATTTACCTGTTCAGCTTGTTTGAGGCCATTAAAACAAACTTAACTACAACATCAGAGGAAATATTGCCATTTCATTCAAAGAGAAGATTCAGAAAAGCCTCTCATTGCTATACCAGGCCGAGTTTGATGGCCCAAAATTTATAATTTAAAAACTATCTTGATTCTTCTGTTAGATTCTGGAAGTTCTAAGCGGACTTCTATGTCTTGTGTTCTTACGTCACTATGATAAGACAATAACTGAAAGGTTGATCAGTCGTTATCTTACTTTATCCTAGTGTTTCCCTATCTTTTCTGCAGTTAACTTTCACCTTTTGGTAATGAATGAAACGAGCCGATAAGCAAAGCTATCCAGTGGTACAAACCTTACCGGCACCTACTAGTCTGCGACGCAGTCAGTTATTAGTATTACAATTTGGCAGTGTCAGGTCAGTAGGCTGACCATAGTTAAGTGGCAGTCCCGCTAAAGGCGGTCCACTCGATTTCGGGACCAAAAATAATTTTCCTTCATTTTTTGTCAGTGAAAAGGGTTTGACACACACATATAAAAAAGCACTTTATCATTTTCCAATTCCTTATTTTTGCTTTGCTATGAGCCAAAATTGAATTTTGCAAGATACTAAAAGACAAGCATCAAGCATAAAACAGAAGTAAAGCCCATCATTCATCGCAAAACATAGTTCCATTCAAGCGTGTCGTGTTCATTCACGTTCATTTCCCAGCGATGCAACCGGCAAGTTTTCGTTGTTGTTGCTCTTCAAATTCGGGCATATAGCCCTCAAGCTCCCAGTAGTCTTGGCAGTAGTACAGGATTCAGTTGCCATTAAACGGTAAATGAAAACTTACGATTTTCTTCTTCTCCTAGTGCTACATCTGCGGCGGAATTTATTGAAGGGTCAGGACGACGGCTACGGTTAATTTCTGCAGACCGGCGCCATTATTTACTTTTGGAGTCTCGCAAGTCTTGAGAATTGATCAACTTTAATGCAACCTTCACCTCAAAACTGGATCTAGAGTGTACACAAGTATTAAAGGAAGCTATTTGCCACTACTCAGAAGGCCAACAAACGAACCTGAACGGAAGAAGATGTATTTTCACCGGGTGCTTGGGTTATGCATATGAGCTTTGACACGAGCGATAGCTATGTAAACACACTGACTATGGCAGATTTTAATCTGTTCTCGCGTGCAATCCAAGGAGATACCCACCGGTTTGAACTTATAGATCGGTTTATTAAGGTATGAAATTTACTGTGATGTGCTCTTTAGGCTTCATTTAGACCCAACTTTTGAGATTTTCCCCGTCAAATTTGGCTAAATTTTAGTAGGTGATCAAAGGCCTCGGAGTAGGGTGTCTTCCAGCCTCGCTGGTAAGCTTAGAATTTTTTGAAAAGTTTCCATATTTCGTCAGTCAAAGTAATGAATGTACCTTAAAATTCGCGTGAAAACGAAATTCACTGAGCTGCATTTTAGGCGACGTAGCACGCTTCACAAAATCGGTGAATTTTGCCTTTCTGATCACGGTCGGCAACCTCAGTTCGGCCAAAATTCAATTTTGGCTCGTAGCAAAGCAAAAATAAGGAATTGGAAAATAATAAAGTGCTTTTTTATATATGTGTGTCAAACCCTTTTCACTGGCAAAAAATGAAGGAAAATTATTTTTGGTCCCGAAATCGAGTGGACCGCTCTTAGCGGGACTGCCACTTAATAGAGGGGAATGGTTATGAAACCTGACAAATTTCTTTGTTATATGTTTTTGTCCGCTTTTTTGGCCTTGACCGTGCACAAAACACAATAGTTGTTTACTCCGTACTGAGGAACTAACCAACTACGTAACCAACTACGTAACCAACTACGTAATTCATGCATGGTGTATGAGCGAAAGACAAAAGATTGTGCACGGTCGTGGACGATCTGGGCATCTTTGTTTGCTTCTTTGATGTTTGCCTGGCTTCATAATCATTTCCCTCTAAAAACTATGGGCTGACATGACTTCAGTCTGGCAAAATACCTGTTTAAAGAAATTCTTGTCCACATCGCTCATCTAAGAAACAAGACAAAACATACGTCAATGTCCAAACACGGTGGAACAATTTACACAAATTAGTTTCACGACGGTAATAACACGAAACCTGTAGCCCCCGGATATCTGACTAAATCGCAATATAGAAATTGTGCATTTTAATTTCACAAAAAGAGAGAAAACTCCTCCCCCCCGCCACCTCTACACAAATCGGCTCATTGAAGTGTTTTGGGGCAAAACCCAGGCAAAACAATTATTTACACTGCAGATACTTATTCCTGGCCTTCATCTCGACAATTGCCAAAAACTGCCAAAAACGTGGTTTTACAGTAATGAAAATATATTCTCTCCAATTCAGTTTATCTCTTGGGCATACACACAAGGCAAAACCAGTTTGTCATATAGGTATCATAAGGAAGACCATTTCGATGAATCATCATTGTTGTGATGAAAATATTTCAAGAATTTGTTATGCTAATGACTAATTGCAGCATTTAAATGCGAACAATAAAAATGGAAACCATTAAATGATATTAGAACTAAAGTTCGCACTAATGAAGTGAATAACAAAATTCGATCGCTTAATTTTGACTGATATCGGAATTTATTGTGATTTGATTCTCTAGATTTTTAGTTCTCTGCGTTTATAGTTTTATACGATCAATTATCGTAGATTTTTAGTTTTAATTTTTAGAATATACAAGGGCAGTGAATTACCTGTTAACTCGCTGATTACTGAGCTAAGCGTAATTTCACGTTAAATAAAGTATCGTATCGTTAAATTTGCCAGCTTATAATTTCCATAACGAAGGAACGAAGGAACGAGAAAGTGCCACAAGGGCTGAAATCAAAGGGTATGAGAAGATCCAGGCGAGTGGAGCGAACTTTCGTTACATTATAGCGGAGCTTCGGCGCGTCGTAAGCGAGCGAGCGGAGCCCCGTACCTTAGAAAATTTGGTAACCAATCGATCTAAAAATTTTGGTTGTCACGTGACTGTCCGCACGCCAAACCCTATACCTTGAAAAATAAGAGTAGCACCATTACCATAGGTACATATATGTTATTTGCCCGCGAGGCGGTCCGTATAGTGAAAAACTGTGACCGAGGTCTTGAAAATGCTGCCGAGGCCGCAGGCCCAGGGCAGTATTTTGAAGCCCGTGGTCACAATTTTTCTCTATACGGACCGACCTTAAAGGGTCTTGTACCCTCAGATATAAATTTTTCTCCAAAAGAACATTTTTTCGAAACACGAAGATTCAACATCTCTGATCATTTGCAAATGTATTTTGAAACAATTTTAGTCTAATCACTCCTTGATTTACGTTTAAATGAAGAAATCTGCACACTGATGGCTATATTTCAACATGGCGACAACCATAGCAACGGTTGTGTAAAGTCCAAAACTACTCGCAAAATGGAGAGATGTGTACTTATGAGAATTTTGCATCACGGTCCTGAACATTGTTTTCTCTACCATCTTACACGCTTCTTCAGTATACTTGGTTAACATCTCTATGACTGGTGTGTATTCGGGTATTCAATGGAATATTTATGTAAGACCTTTCGATACACCTCCTCCCCCTGCCTCTACCCCCTCCCCGGTTCACAGGACTAATTTGGGCTCTCGGAGAACGAAGTAAAACTTTAAAGCCTTAGTTCTCAAGATGACCAAATAGACGGATCACCAATACCTCGCACACGGTATCTCCATTGGGTTTCCACCGAATGTTGCCAAACTTTCAAGATTGGTAAAGGACACAATTATCTAAGTCGTGAACCTCAAAAAGTTGCAATTTATGAAATGTTTTCCCTGTTATTTAGTTAATATAGTTAATATTAGTTGATATTAGTAAAATGTTTCCCATTTTCTCGAGAAAAAAAACCCAAAACACTGTTTTCTGAGGTTTGCTCCCTGGACAACTTGCCTATGGACAGCATGAACACCACTTTTTAACACTTAAGAGTTATTCACTAACTGTTGTGGCATGTGACCTGGAAAAGTTAATTTTTTTTTTTATTGTTCGCATTTAAATGCTGCAATTAGTCATTAGCATAACAAATTCTTGAAATATTTTCATCACAACAATGATGATTCATCGAAATGGTCTTCCTTATACCTATATGAGTGCGAAGTCCTTAACGCCAAAACTGTTCCACAGAGTTGCTTTATAAAAAAAAAAAATTTTTAAGGTATAAGACCCCCTTAAGCCGGCAAACAACATGTTAACTTTTTTCCCAGTGGAAAATTGGTTTTAATTACAAATGGGTTGTTTACGTAACTTTGTCATGGTGCCCTCTGCTAAAGATTTGTAAAAAGTCTTTGCATCGAGGGAGTAACTCCGATACTATACAAAGAAAGATGCATTAAAAATTTATTTCGAACTACTTTATGTTAGTTGCATTTAGTTTACCAGTCAAATTCTCCAAATTTTTTTTCCGGTGTAAAATTTCGTGCAAAGTTGGAAGTTGAACTGTTATTACTCTGGGAGAGAAGGAGGTCGCAAATTCACCCCTGACACGTAATTGACTTTTCTTCCGACAAATTCCTCGCACAATCGTCTGTTGGAAAGTCCCTGATATATTGGGTACATAATTTGTACAATCTTAGAACAATTGGGTACACCTATTTGGATTAGTTTGTTAAAATTTAACTGGGCAAAAATAGTGAAACAACATGCTCACAACTGATCTTTTTTTGAGTTTCTGATCCTAGAAAAACAAATCTTTTTTGTTCCTTGATGGTTAACCTTTACATCTATATATTACTTTTATTACAACGACAATCGCGCAGAAAGGAGCGGATATATTCTTGCTCTAAGTAGGAATAAACGAAAAAAAGAAAAACTACCTGTTTGTGAGCTCTCTCTCTGGCCTCCCGATCTTTCCTCTCAACATCAGCAAGGTTTTGCAGTTTGCCGATTTGCTGAAATTCTGTTTCATCCTGTCCAGGTGGTGCAATGCAGTATAGAAGTTTACCCTACAGAGAAAAGAAAAGAAAGTAAAAAAATTGTTTCCATCTTATACAATGTTCATTGAAGTCTAGTTCGTCTCAAAAAACCGGAATGATGTTTTCTTTTGAAATATCCTGTAAGCTGACTAACTAACCCTCACATAATCCTTTAGGATGTAGCGGGCAGACCTGGAGCAATCCGGGATTCCGTGCGAGGTCATGAAACCTCTGATATCTGCAAAATAATTATACAACTCTCTTTAGTCAGTCTGGTTTTCAGTTTCTTGCTCTGAAGTGAAAGGAACAAAGTCTGGCTTTACACATAGAAGTAAAAACTTACAGCCATAAGCACACAGCAGCTCATCAGCATAAGGAGCCCTAGTGGGATCCTCTCCTTCCTGGGGTGGGGCAATGTTAATACCGTAAACTACTTCAAGAACACCACGAGGAATTCTCTGACAGAGGTGGTTTAAGTCAAGGAAAATGAATACGTACAAGCAGCATGATGTACTACTCAAACACAACTCTACACCTTTCTTCGACTAAAATCAATTATTTATCTATATATTTTTCATTACTAGTTGACTTAAGCCACTTTTAAAGGTTTGTCACTAGTACTACAGGTTTATCTGTATCATCATTGTGGCAGGAAATGAATTGTTTAGCACAACAATTCTAGTACTGGAATCGAGACAAAACAATTGATAATAGTTGATTAAACAGTGAGTACAAATGCCAAGCCCTGAGTCAAGGCAGTGCGATGGAGAAAGATATAAGAGAGACAGCGGGGACATGGTCTCTCATCTGGTCAATTGGTAAAATTCCATTGAGGATCATCTCAGCTTTTGTGGACACAAATGAAGGAAACACAAGGCCTGGACAGTCACACAGCAACACCTCATCATTAACATAAAGTGTCTGCAATAAAGAGTTCAAGTCAAAACATGCAAGTACAAAGACAACATTTGTAACTTTTTCATTCTCAAGTCTAGCTAATAATTTCAATGTTGTAAATGCAACAATTGATCGTACCAAGTTTTCTGTAATTATTGCATTGAAATCTAATGAAGATAGGAGGTACAGGGGGCAACCGTATAATTGACCGAAGTGCTAAAATTAATACCTGAAAGTGCTTTGTTCGCCCAGGAGTTGCTGAAACGGGAACCTTCTTGTCATTCAGAAGAGTGTTGATTGTTGAGCTTTTTCCAACATTCGGGTACCCAACCTGTAAAGATATTGAAAAAAAAAAAAAATGAGAGAGCACGCCCTCAAAAATCTCTTGAACAATCGGATTATAAGCTCGAAACTCTATGACTGTATTTCTACTCATAAAAATCGAGAGCCAGTAATCTAGTGGTAATTAAGAAGATCTAAGAAGAATTCTGAGAGCATTTCCGTAAAGAGCAACAATTTTCAATGTTTTATTCATTTAGTACTAAGCTTCACAATTTAGATAAATCACGTGGATTGTATTGTCACTGTACGTGCCCTCGATCATTAGTTTTTTCAACAGTTCCAAGTATTTTTCTTGTCGGGGTAACGGTAAATGTCCTTCTTTAGTCTTGTCAGGAATTTAATTAACCAATATGTTCCTCCAAAACTTCGGAAAAACGAGAAAACGTCACCAATTTGTTGACGACTTCCAGCCACTACACACTAATCGCTGATAGTGTAATTGTATTAGTGTACAAGTAGAATTCTACTAACTGACTTTATATACAAATCACATTTAACTAGGAATGAAAAACTAACTAATCATTACTCTTTTTCCAAAACCATCTCCTCCACCATGTGATACAACATGTTTTTACTTTTAACTGGAAAATAATTCTCAACTTATTATTATGTTGACTTACTAAACCAATAGTTGTGAGCAGCTTTTGTGAATAATCCGCTGTGTTTTGTTGTTTTTCCCTGTGAAGCGTTTTAAATAAAGCCAACAGCTCATCTCTCGTCAGAAGGTTTGCTGACAGCCCATCAAACAAACGTTCATGCTTTGAGTCCGTATCTGAATTCAACTGAGTGCCAACACTAAGGCAGCTGTTTAACTCCTTTGCCTTTTTTTCTAAGGATACTTCATTAATTATTCCACAATCAGTAGTACTATCAAGGTGTGCTATAAGAGGTAGTTCTCTTTCTGTTATAGATTGGTTGTCAGTTTCTACATCCACTGCTTGTTCACTCTGATAAGATTGAACATTTGAGGGAAGATGTTTACAGTCCACGTCATTGGTGCTGTTGCTAGGACACATAACATTTGCAATTCTATCTTCAGACAATGTTACTGAAAGATCACTCATATGAAGGTCCGACTTTATTGGACTGTTTGCTTCAACGCCAACAACGCTTGAATCTTCAGCACCTTTCACCTCATTCTCGACTGCCAATTCTGCAAGTTTTGACCAAAGTGTCAAATTTTGCAAAGAGCCATCCCCTTGTAACTCTTCCTCTCGTCCTTCCCTTTCCATTTTCTCTTCCTCTTCCTTCTCTTTCTGACTCTCCTCATTACCTGTAGCCATCAACTGGAGTGA
This sequence comes from Orbicella faveolata, assembly GCF_042242905.1. Taxonomy (NCBI): domain Eukaryota; kingdom Metazoa; phylum Cnidaria; class Anthozoa; order Scleractinia; family Merulinidae; genus Orbicella; species Orbicella faveolata. Next base: position 14,963,231 of record NW_028301539.1, read on the forward strand.
AAAACATATATTCAACGATATATGAAGTATTGTTACTTTGTCTGCTATTAACAGTTTAAAATGCACATCGGCTTGAACAACCACCTGAAAGGCCTGGGTGACAGTCTTAGTCTTGACAAGTCTTATTCAAACCTCTTGAGAGATCTTTAGGAAAGCCAAACAAAAATCATATCAATTTTCTTAATGACCAATTTCCCGAGTTTGAATTTACCATAACATCACCATGTTCTGGACACTTTTTCACAACACATTTATGGTAAGAGTCACAGTCAAAGGTTATCACAGAATTTCGACAGTAAGACGTGTTGCGTTACAGTAACCTGTATACTTTCCACTCTACTTCCCTTCTTTCTAATAACAGCAACTGACTTTCAGTTTCACTGGATAGTTCAGTACATCAGCTAAGTCTACTTGACTGATCAGCAAACGCAGCCCACGCTCTTCCAGTTTTAATCGTTGTGTGTAAATTAATGTTCAACATTGATGTGTTTGCACTGATTTGGGCTTCTTTTAATCAAATGCCATCTTTTCTTTCAAACTTTTGTTGCCCCGCCCAGCTTAACAATCATGGTTATTACGGAAGAAATTTATTAGTTTAAGATCACCCTGCTTTTAGCAAGTAAACAAAACCAAACATATCAGTACAGTTTATGCACAGGTATGGTGCGGTTTATTTTGGCACATTGTCAACAATAAATACTATTACAAAATTTCTGAAAGGAAACACATAATATAATGCCTTCTGTATTCTTCTTTGGGCACAAACGTTCATGAAAGAAAACATGCCATGTTCAAGACTCAGTTTGATTATGTTGCTTCTGATAGCTGCACAAGGCTTGTAGGTCACAGTCACGACATTCGACAATGCCTAGCCTGTTCCACGCTCTCGGTCAGTGGGGACAATTAAAAAAGCAGGCAGGCGACAAGCGGGATCAGCGATAAGCGGGTCTCTTTTCTCTACCAGACCCACCCGCTTTTTCCATCCTACCCACTAACCGAGAGCCTGGAAGGCCCTGGAACAGGCTAGACAATGCCTACTAAAAAAGTCATGGGGGCACTTACAAGCCTCTCGCTTTCCTGTTGTGCAGACCAAAAAGCCACCGGTAATCCAACACTTCTGAAGTATCTTGCCCAGGAGTCTCTGTGTACACAAATCATTTCATAACAGTATAGTCTGTTTTTTAATATTGTTCAAGAAGGGACCTGTCAGCTCAACAAATACCCTTAGGTAGCCATGAAGGTAATCAACTCTAAATTCGTATTGACTTGATAGCAAAAAAAACTTTCAAAAAAACTTTCAACTCCACTAGACTGCTCTGACAATAGAATTGGTTTTCGGGAACACATTCGACAGTGAAACACTAGTCTAGCTATTTACCTTTGCTCTGGAGATAACAAATCTGCTTTATTTATGAGAAGAAGATTGCATTTCTTTGGATCAATGTCAGTCACATAATTCTCCTTAAAACAAGGAAAGAATGGTGGTTATTAATCAACAAATAATATTTTTTGATCACATTTTTTTCTGTCAAGATGGCAAAATATTGGTCAAGTTCTTTCTCGTGTGTGCTGTTCCAGGTCAGTAAACATGCAGTAAAGACCTGGCCAACATCCCATAATCTTGATTTACCACATACGGCCACTTTAAGGAGAAAAAATGATGCTCAAGAATCAAAGTGAAAGTAAAAAAGTTCAACTAGAAGTAGAACCGAAAATAGAGTTTAACTTAGTAAAACAAACAAGCAGCTGTTGTTTGTCTTCAGAAGATCAGAGTGAGTATCAGTTAAATTGTTCATGTTAACACATTACGTGTCAGGGTGCAGAGCCTCCTGAGACCTGGACCTGAGCCTCCACTGGAGTACGTGTTGATTAATTCTTCTCAAACTCATTCATGATTAATCAAGCCGAAAAAAGGGGCAATCATAACTGCGAGTATTTGGATATGTGATCTTAATTAGCACAGATTTTTTACAATTATTTTGTTTCTCCATTTTTTCCTCAGTTTCAGTTTTGATGGAGAAGACATCTCAAACACTCAAGACTTCTGACCACATTTCCAAACACCTTGAAAGTTAGTTAGAAATACTCTGCTGCGACGTAGTTTAAACTCTCTTCTAGGTGTTTGGAGATGTTGTAAAAACAGCCTCCCGTGTTTGATAAATGCATCACTCAGTTATCAATTTCAGTTTATTCCAGTCACTCGTTTGAGAGATGGTTTTACCAGCACCGTTTTGTTTCCTTTATCTTACTGTCAAATGCCTTCTCTAACAAACGGTTGCTACGTACGTGTCCGATTGAGAGGCCATTACAGTTCATGTTGTAGTATATATCATAGACAGCTTTGGATCACAACCCGAGTTGACTTACTCAACACATTTTGACATCATTCACATAGAGTAAATGTAGATACCATAAATGCCAATAATTTTGAGTTGTTTTAAGTTTCGAGTTAGGTAAACCGGATTCTAGTACAGCTACCTTGTGTGTTTAAGGGAGATGCAAAGCTTGTGCTCAAGTCCAGGAAAAAGTTATCACTCTTCTCTTTATTACTGAATGTGTTAGAAAGGACTACGACTTATACCCTACATTACTCCACCACTGGGAACATTTCAGTGACAATAACTGCACTGCATAAGGATGAAATCCACGTACTTGTAAGAACAAAACAAAACAAAACAAAACATTGTCTTACCAGGTCTTCACATCTAAACAAGAGGGGGTTTCTTGCATCCACAATCTGGACAACTACGTCACTAGAAGAAAGCACAATACATTGACTAAAAGTACCTAAGAATTTTATCCTCTCCTCTGCTAATCTTTAGTATGTATATTTCTCGACCTCTTGTCTCTCACTTCCCTGTCTGGCTCTTTTCCTAAGAGGTGGCAGCCAGACAGCCTCACATGCTTCACATGACTGTGCCAAAGATGGAGGAATCTAATGATCCCTAAATTGCTTACAGTTTGAGACCGTTTGGCTAGGGTATGCACAAAAAGCTACCATTGGCATATCACCAGTTTTTTTATCACAAAAAGGGTATTTCTTCCTTTTTATGCCATTTTTCATTTTCTTTTTCCATCTCTTTCCTCTGTGTTTTATGGGCCTTTCAGTCAGTCAAGTTGTTTGTGGGTTTACATAGTGGAGTTGTAAGTTATACTGAAGGAGGAGGCATGGCAACATAAATATTAAAAGTATTGCTATTTCAGTTCATGCTGTTGGGTAGTCTGTATGCAACTAGATCAAATTATGGCCTTACAATAATAATAATGATCATAATAATAATAATAATCATAATCATAATCATAATCATAATTATAATATAATATTAGAATTTTGTGTATTGATGTCAGTGTAGTATACACTATACAGCATATTCCTATTTCGCAGTTGTTTTGTTTTCCCCTCAAAAGTCAGTAACTTTTTCTGTACCTTTGAAAAAGCTAAACTTCAGTGTAGCTTAACTTGCTTTATGTGTGAAGAAAAAAATGTTCTTATATGTCATTGATACTAAGTGATTGCACAAGCTGCCTACTTCTACCTCTCCCACCATTTGGTCTTGCTGCTTAAGCTTTGATCTGACAACATTAATTGAAATAGGTGTATACTCGTTACAAGAGGATAGTACCTGCGTTCAATTACTCTCCACAACTGTCTCCAAAAGTCGAGATTACGTTCAAATGGAGTTAGGAGTATATGATCTTTTTCTTGTAACCTAAAATAACGACACAGGTTTTTTACATGTATGAAGCTCAAAATAACCAAAATCTATCTTTGCAAGTAAGGAATTATAATTAAAGTGATACATGTTACTTACTTATGACAACCTAATTTTGAAAGATGATAAATTATTTTTACAACAAGGATACTATTCCACAACAACTTTGCAAATAACCTTCTTTTTACATGTACTAAATAAATGACTTTCTATATTTTTGTGATCTGAAAAAAACAGAGGAACAAAATGAAAATTTCATGTCATAAGATTACATGGATCCTTGTTGAAGGGCTAGGAGCACATGTTGCTTGCGTCAAATTCGAATATACGTAATTCAAAGGGAGATGCAGTGGCCTAATGGTTAGAGTGCTGGAGGTCTGGTTAGAGTCCTATCCGGGACCATTGTGACACTTGACCCTCACAATGCCTCTAAATAGGCACTGTGCGTATAAATGGGTACTGGAGATTTAATGCTGGGAATAGCCCTGCAATAGACTAACAATCCACTGAGGGGGGGGGGGGGGGGGAATGCTCCCAGTCACTTCATGCTATAGACATGGAATTAGGTGGGTTTTGTTCAAATCAGAAAATTATTTCAGTCTAAGAGTTCTTTGAGTAATGTGAAGATTTAGGCAAGAAAGTTAACATACATGTACAATTATCATCATGTAAATAAGCATTTTCCATATTTTGGGTTAAAGTACAGAAGTCCATGATCTACAATAGTGCTGAAATGAATTCCCTAATGGCCAATGGAGGGTACGCAATTGATGTCCCCGCTGCCATATTGGTGAACCATTAGTACACCAACTGGATGCCATTGCCTATGTCATTTGAGTCTCACACTCCCGAGTGCCTTTTCTCTTAGATCCTGCGGTACGACCTACATGGACATCACTGGATCATCTTTGGCAGATTCAACTAGCTCTTTTTATGGGACTATTCTTTGCCTAAGATAAATCAGTCACATATTCATGATTTTACATAATGCATGACATTTTTTCGATAACTATGTTTTGGTCAATGCCTTGCATGACTCACACATCTGGCTTGCAGGCTCACTGCCTCACATACTGTATACACTCCCTTAACATCCAGTTGATGGTTTTTCTCTGGGGCAGAGACAAGATTTGTTTACCTCATACTTAATTTAACACTGCATATTCACATTCTTTTTTTAAAATATCACTCCATGCAGTATCAAGATAATTATAACCAGCATACAAAGCACCATGGTCTGGGCTGGGCTATAAAGGGTACATTTACTGGTCTTGGGTCACATGCAAACATTTACCATTTCCTTTGCTTGCAACAAAAAAGGAATATTATAGTAGATATCTACATGCAGGCAAAAGAGTTTCAAATTAAATATGGCAACAAGTTGGGACTAATGTAAAATACTTGATGCTGGTACAATTAATCACAGTTAAAATGTAACAGATTTGCTTTTGCAACTTTACTTCAAGGGTCATACAAGGGTATTCTCGTGATGCATGATTAGCTGATTTTATTTTCCGTAAAACGTGAATTTAGGAAACTATGCCTTGTGATCCGTGACCTGAAGGTTTTGCATGACCCGTGAAGAACTTGAATTATTAACCTATATTCATGATTTCGCCACTCTGTTCTACGTGATTTTGAGACGCAAGTCCTCAAAATGGTTAGAGATGTCTATTGAGAGTGATTTAGACATGCGATTCATCAATATGGAGCCTTGACTTAGCCTCTCATGATTTTGCTTTCTTCAAACACTCTTTCTAGTATAAGAAGAGAAAGAGTATCTTACTTGCTTAAATTTCGTGATTCGGGAAAACAAAATTTTTACATCCGTGATCCGTGATCCTCTATATATTTTTTCCGTTCATGAACTGTACCAGAGATCCCCTCTGTGCAACCCCCTACTTAGGATCTTACTGTGCAAGTTGTCTTCTCCATTGAAGAAAACTTTCCTTCTCTGTCTGGTCTAACTCTTCAGCTGTCATGTTCTCATCCCATTCTGGCCTACAACAAAATGAAACAGCTACATGTACCTTCATAATGTTTTGTGCATTAAAAAAATGTTTCTGTCAAGATGAGCAAACCTGCGAGGAATTCTGAGGAAATGTTGATGCTCTTGCTGTGCTTGTTTAATTGCCATCACTGTCTCACTAGTCAAAAGACCTTCATTATACTTTGTAGTCACAATTGTTGTATTCAGCTTTTCTGTATAATAAGTTAAGGGAAGTAAGAAGGTAAGTAAGTACATGTACATAGGTAGGTAGGCAGGTGGGTACATGCTTAACATAGTTTTTTGGAGAGCTACATCACACCTTAATTGGCCCATAGAGGTATGCCACTAATCAAAGTGGGCATGAGCACCTGATCTGTACCAAATATGTAAGAAGTAACAGCAGGAGTACATTTCCCTGGCACTACATGTACATACATGTCTCATGCCAGCTGACATAACTTCATCTGCATTACAAACCATACACTTCCACAGCCTAAGATTAGTATCTAGATTTAGCCAAGCCTGAAAGTGGAACTCCTAGGCCAGGTTGTTCAAAGCCTGATTAAGCTAACCCAGGATAAGTGAGAATTTTGATTTGAGTTCTTTTAAGTTGGCAGTGAGGTTTCTGTTTATATTGTTTGGCCTTCTGAGTTTCAATAATCTCAAACTACACAAAACATAAGCAGTGAGAAACACTCTTGTAAAAGAAAGATTTATACTTTGGTTAACTTTTAATCCTGGGTTAGCAATAACCAGCTCAGTTCCGAACAACCCGACCCTGATTACAGTAAGTTAACCTAGTTTGAACCTGTGATCCAATCGAAAAGCCAGTACTTGGTCAGTGGTTCACTTCAACAAAACATGTGACCTCTGTTAGTTTTGAAACACTGATCATTTATCAATTTCCTATGCAACCTCCCACTGATTTATTATCAGTTATTATTCAAGCCAAGTACGTGATTTCAAAATCACGCTTTCATAAAATCGTGATTTTCACACGTATGTAATAGTTCTAGAAATTTTGCCGCTAGGAAGTTGTCTTTATTGTGGGCACCACGTCTCTCACAACGCCTTAGTTTTTTCATGTAGCATAGGCAATATAAGACGACGCACAACTTCTTTTAGTCAGAGATTGTTGGTTAACTTACAACACTACTGTGCTATGATCAGAGGATCCAAGTTACCTCTATTTCAAGTGTATTTTGCTGTCTCTCTGCTACCTTTTGGTGCAAGTCGTCAACCAAATTACGTAAGTTCTTATTGTTGTAGTTATTTGCTAAGTCGTGAATTGTTAGTCTTTTCTTTATCACAAAAAGATTTCATTTAGTCTATCTAGGTTTTGTTGAAATCGCTTTCACAGCTCTACTATTGCTAAGGCTTATTGTCAAGTTGCCTTATTAGTCAGCGGATACCTTGTTTTGACAGGTGTCAATTGACCATACAATGGATGTCCAATATTGAAGGTGTATATGTATGTTGTAAATCAAGGCAGCATGTGCAGATGTAAAAGACCTTGAAAAACACACGCATGCTTAGAGCATGTGGCACACGTATGGGCGTTGTATGGACAATCACGTGACAACCAAATTTTCACGGCTCGATGGGTTAAATTCTCTAAGGTATGGGGATCTCTCCACTATAAACTGTACATTTCTAGGGCTCTACAGTTATAGGTGTAGGTACAATGTTATCATTCAGTAATGAGCTGTAGTCTAGCTTCTACAGCTCTACATTTTAGTGATAACTTTGTCTGCATTGCAAACTGTACATTCCTACTCCACATGTTAAAGGGGAACCCACATCATATAATTATACATTTACAGTACCGCTCACACGTATTGCAGCACCTGGAATGTGTAAATTGTGAAATATGCGCATTTTCATGCATGTACCAAATTTTACACACATGTAATAGCCTGAAAAGCCTTATTACATACTTTTTGGTAATGTTATTTAGATCACATTTAACATGCCTTTTGTAACCAGTCACATGCATATACATGCATTTTTTTACACAGAGGTGATATGTGACATATGCATGCCACAGTTGTCTCAAGGTTGCCATTTCATGTGTATTTTCATTGAAATAACTACTAACAACACTCCACAAAAATTGAAAAGTTTTCCATGTTTACTGAGCCACATTCACCAGCATTGTTCATTTTGGTCAAAAGAAAAATGTGGAAGAGATTTAAGGACATTCATGCTAATTGTTTCTGCGCATCTTTACTGCACACACAAATTCACACACCAACTGTTATATGATGGATTGGTGAATGACACATTTTGTCAGAGATATTTGTCAATCTTGTTAGTGACTGTCACAACTTGTTTTCAAATAACTCACATGTCGCAACTAAGTTAGGGATTATAACAGGTACGTCACATCATGTTACTAGGATTGTGAAATCATGTTAGTCACAATTTTCATCCAATAGATAGTCACTGGAGAGTTTTTGTTGGCACTGCATTCCCTACTTTGCACAAGAATATATGAAAGATAAATGAAGATTTTATTTGAATTCAAATCTATGCCGGGTTGTGATGCGTTGTCTCTGTTTCAACATTTTAGAAGAGATGGCAACCCTTATCACCATATTCTAAAAGTGTAGTTTATATGTCAACAACACTGTTGAGCAAGAAGAGTATACAGTTTATAATGCAGATCTATAAAGGTACAAGTAAAGGGCAAAGAAGAACTTTGTAATGCAAAAGGTTTATGTTGCCGGCAAATTATCAGTGAGATAAAGTGTATTTCATTAGCTCTGTAAATAATTAACACTTTACCTGCAGTAAACTCAGTGCCAGCCAGTTCAGCTGTTGCCAGGAAATCATCCAAAGCACTTTGCTCAGTGATGGACTGCAGGTTGGGTGCACTGTCATTGTCAAGCTCACTGCAATGCAGCTAAAAACAATACACACAAAATAAACAGAAATTGTATCACCTGACGACTGTTGATGTGAAAATATGGAAAAAAACAACATCATTGCACTGGTATCAGGTACAGTTTAATTTACCATAACAAGTAAAGCTACTAGAACTTGACGATAGATGCGAATGCAGCCACAACACTACTGGAAAAAGACCTGAAAAAAATTTCAAGTCTTTTTCCAGTAGTGTTATCACCACATTTGCATCTATCGTCATGTCTTCATTTAATTCCTACTGTTGGACATCTATTACTACTAGAACTTGTTTCTTCAACAACTTGGATTGGGGTGATGTCCCCTGAAAAGCTCTAACAAGCTTGGTGATATAATCCTGCTACTAGATAAGCAGCCTGGGCATAGCCAGGGGAGGGTTCCAGGGGTTCCGGAACCCTCCTTTTGGGTTACGACTTAGACATAAAAAACTGTTGGGGGCAACAGTACAATGGAGCGTCTAACATGTTCTACTAAGCGAGGCGCACAAGCACTGATACAGGAAAAAAGTCTAAAGGCTGTGTACACACACTGCAGGGCTCACTGTCTGAACTTCCCAATTGTTCATTCCTGTGATCAACCCCTTATAAGAAACATGCTTTTGGAACATTCAGTGAAGTTTACAATGGTTTAAGTATTCACCGAAGCGTAACTAGCTTTTGCTAGCCATAATTGAGAAAGAAATACCAGAGGCCAGCTAAACAAATGTGCTCAACTTGTGTCAAACACGGTGGGTTGAAAGGTAAAAGGACATGAAGTTTTCCTTGCACTTTTCCCATCTATAGTAAGAGCACTAGAAGCTCTGTCAAATGCACGGCTGTTTGCAATTCAATTCGGGAAACTACCTGAAACTGCCTGGAACAATTGTTTAGCACATTGCGCCGACTAAAGACTCACTTGAGTCTGGACTTGCCCTAATGCAAATTCATTACAACGGGCAAATAGAAGTTAGTAAAACAACCAACCTTTTTGTAGGAAAGCATCCAAGATGCCTCCTTCTTGAAGATCTACATCTTAGCTGAGTAAATGGTAAATCATAAGACTACAGTCTTATCCATTTTTAATTTTGTTAGCGTTTCTTTAGGAAGCGAGATTTGCAATCTCCTCTTGGAAATCCTAGTTACGCTTGGCACTGCTGAGATAATTCGAAATTTGTGCTCAAAATCAAGAAAATGCTATCTCTGAGGACCTAGAATACCAAACTTTTCCGGGGAACATGCCCCCGGACCTCCCTAGCAAAGAGCACCTCCGGTGCTGGATTTTCATTTTAATTGGGTCACCGATACTATAGTAGGAACCCCTCTATGCAAAAATGTTGGCTACACCCCTGGCACAATTTGATTTAAGTAAAGCTACTCTCCCCATTAGATTGGTGGGAGTGGATGATCCTTGTTTAAGATAAAATCTGGGAATTTTAGTCTTAATTAAGACAGAACCAGCCGCATAACTGTTGTCATGGCAATGGCACGACAGGTGTCATTACCCCGGTATGTTTCTTTTGTGATGTACATTTCTGGTGCCAAGTTTAAAGAACACTGCTTTAATATTTCTAGAGTTATTCTTGATCGAGTGTTGTGCTGTTTTAGTAGAACCACCTATGATGTCATCACTTTCCTTACAAAAACGTAAATATCTCTTAAATGAAAAAAGATATTCCAAAAAGGAAAACGCCATTCTTCTTTACTTTGAAAAGCCTCGCAAATAAGCAGCAATTATTTTTTACTTCATAGGCACTTTAATGCATATGTTATTGCATGTTGTTATATTTTTGGGAGCCATTCGATTAGCGCTAATCATATGGCCCCCCAAAAACATGCTATTTACATAGATGTGCTAAAGTAGTAGTAGATTTATAACTGACAATACAGTGTAAGTCTGGTAAATGTCTCTGGATAACCAGCTTGATGTTAGTAGTGTTAGTAGTGTTAGTAGTGTTAGTAGTCGTAGTCGTAGTCGCAGTCGCAGTCGCAGTCGCAGTCGCAGTCGCAGTCGCAGTCGCAGTCGTCGTCGTAGTAGTAGTAGTAGTAGTAGTAGTAGTAGTAGTAGTAGTAGTATACTTTATTTACCCTCGGATTGTAGAGTAGCTTTAACAGCTAATGTCTCCGAGTATTTCCACAGCACAATGGGCAGAGACCAGACCACAACACCGGGAACTTCGTGCCCTGCTCTTTACGATTAGTGTGTGGGTTCTTTAACGTCCCCTGCTGACCATAACAGTGAAGATGTAGGAGACGGGGCCTACGGTTTATCGTCCTTATCCGAGAAGACTAGAATATCTAACCATTTGCAGATGTCATTGCAAAGGCAGCATATTCTGAGTTAAACCATTTATTCGAACTTGAAATGAACAGCAATCTCTACGACCAATTACAACCCTAAAAACTAGTAAACAACATCTCCACATGGTCGCAAAACCTCCACTAAGCGTTCAAAGTCATGTGACCTAAGTATTTGCACTTTTTGAGTACACTATAGCAAAATGTCCTTCACATCAGTTAGCACGACTACAGTTAAATGTACATTTAAAGACTACCATTGGTGACAAAAGCATAGAGTCGTAGAGCTCTACAAAAATGTCTACGCCAAAGTAAGCTTCATAACATAGGCGCCAGTTGCTTTAGGAAACAGTAAAAGGTTGATTTTACGAGAATACGCAATCATTGAGATGCTCATTTCACTAACATGAACAGTAACATGTTGATTTCAGGAAGCTCTTGAGGTTAGGGTTCTGTCCCCTGATCCCAGAAGTTCGAAACACTACAAATCATGCGGACTTGAAATGATATCTCTGTTGCAATTGATTGTTACTTGTTGACCATTGTCTGTGGGACTCCCTGTATTAATTAATTCAACAAATCCATTTCCTCTACTTATATTGTAGTGAGTTTATTGTTGTTTACTAGGCCATGAAATGTCCACAGAAGGTGATCGCAATGCATGTCTTCAACTCACGCGCGAGAAAAGATGACGGTCAAAGCAAGACATATTTTATCACGCTAAAATCAGTTCTCCCTTTCCAAACTTTGACACTGGTAACACTTGGCAACTGGGAACAACTCACGAGAGGGTTTTTTTTCTTTGGCAAAAAAATGCTTTTAGACTTTACTGCCTGGATTGACCTGAACTCAAACAATGACTTGACTGTGTCTGTGTTGGGAAATAAGAACACACTTTGCTTCTTTAAAATGCATTGCTGACTTACCGGTATACCAAGGTTTTGTGATGCCTCTCAACCACGGCAGGCATGCAAGGTACAAGGTATTTCCTTTGGTGCTAGATTGATCTTACGTGTTGAATTTCACGTCACAATAACCAATATAAACAATCTGTTTCCCAGATTCCCACTCTTTTTCCTTTTTTTCTTTGATCTACATGAAGACAGCTAAGATTCTGAAGGATTTGATTTGACTTTGAACTTTATAAACAGAAGCTACATTAATTTTATGTATCGTATTAGCATAAGATGCTGCCATCTTTGCCTCAGAGAGAGCTATCTTAATCCAGACAGATTTTTTTCCAAAAATGTGCAAGTGACTTCAAAAGGTCCAGGTCAGTGTTTAAAATATACCGTAATTTGAAGCCAAAATCAGAACCAGGAAAAAGATAATAAGAACTAAACAAGGTTAACCCGAAAACACTGACCCCCGGTCCGTGGACCCCTTCTACGGACCGGGTCTGCGGACTACCTATGGACCGGTCCATGGACTCCCCCTATGGACCCACTCTATGGACCACCCCCTAAGATATAATAAAAATAATGAATAAATATTTCAGTAACGGGTTGTCTAATAGATTACTCATGATGGCAAAATTTTGAACGTTACATTGTGCAAATGTAACAGACCTGGATTCAGGCTCGGGTACAATTTAAATCATTACACATTGCCATTTCCTTTGCTGTGGCCATAAAGTATACGAAAGACGCATATGGGGAAGCCTCCGCTGCCATTTTCTCCAGCCCATTCTCCTGTAGGTTCGTGAACTCGTTCCAGGCTTCACAATTTGCTCAGTGAAATAACAGATACAACAACAATTAACAGCCTAAAAATATATCCTCCATAGCCAGATTGAGCCATGAATGGAAGGTAAGAACTTTCCTTCTTACCATCGGCATCTCCTTATGTTGAAAACAGCTTTTAGGCATTTTATTTTGGGGATGGGGTGGGCTGTTAAAAACACAAGTCTGTTACATTTGCACAGTGCAACACTTGAAAAATCACCGACACGAGTCTGAATCTATTAGACAACCCATAAGTGAAATCTTTATTTATTATTTATTGCTTGCTAAATTCATGTTCCTGACGACTGTTTTTTGTTCTACACTGAGAATTGGTCCATATTTATTTTATACAGAGAAATTTATTACTCAATTCAAAACAACAGAAAAAAATGATAGGTCACCATACTCATTTGCGAGAAAATGACCATTTACCTCTATGGTGAGGTCCAGCCATAAAGAAAAAGCCGCCATTTTGTAATGTGTGCACGCTAATCACGCGTGAAATTATGTGCAGAAGGGATGCGCAATGCAATACTGGGGAATGACCTAAAAATCTAAGCTTAATAGTAATAGTCACAACTGAGACGTTAATGCGGACGTGAGTATCAGTGAGATTGATTTGTTTGAGTAATTGATATAAATCCATGTCTTATTGTTGATTACATTAAATGATATAATTGCCATGTCAGAATTTATCCCAACAGAGCCTCAATATCATGTGCTTTGCTGACTAATCCATACACATTCTATGCTGAATCACCTTACAAGATTACGTTAGAAACTGTAAAAGAATCTTATCAAAGAAAATAAAGTACCTTGAAGGTTCAAGCTTAATTATCACCGACAATTCACCAATGTACGCATGAAATGCGATGCAAACATTACAAGATTTAAACTTACCCTTTATAAGATACAATTACACACAGAGATCAGAAGAATTAACCTTAACTTACATCATTTGTAACTCAATGTAAGTGAAAAAAACAGACAGCTCTAAAGCTTAATTCGTGACATAAAAAAGACTTACCCAGCTATTTGCGTGCTTGATATTTCCACTACTTTTAACCCTTTGTCTTATAATACTTTTTCCTAGGGACGGTTTGCTTTTCTTCCCCATTTTGCGTGGACTTCAAGAATGACACGTGATAAATACAAGTATAAATTAGGAATATTATATGATTTATTAACATGAAGTACTTTCTTTTAATGGTTTGTCACGTGAGATTGTAAGGTGCACTTTATTGGCGCTACTTTGAGGGGGACTTTACAGCTTCTTGTCAAGGCGTTATTTCCCCAACTACAAGAATGTTTCACTTTGGCTTTCTGTCAATCTGTAGTTTGGTGCTTGTTTTGCCGTGTTCTTACGGCATCGAATATTCAAATTTCTCGTCCTTTAATAGAGGAAATTACACAGTCCGTTGGAAGTTCCAGAATGAAACACAAATGTTTTATTTTAAAGTTGAGGTGATCGCGACTGGCTGGATCGGATTTGGAATATCAAAGTTGTTGTGGCCCAAGGAAGAAAGCTTACAGTGGAATAGACACTCAATGCAGGATTACGATGTCATTGTTGGTGGAATGTTTGATAATAATACCCATTACTATAAGGTTAGTTTGAAACTCCAGGGCTCGAAATTAACTTCTTCGTTCGGGAGCCAGCAGCTGGCGACTAAGGGAAGTGGTCAAAACTATGTTACATGCTAGGGACCCACTTTTTGGAGGGAGGGCTATATAAGAGGCCATGGGTCTCCTGAAGGAGGTGGGGGGCTACTTAAGAGGCCATGGGTCTAATGAAGGGGTGGGGGGCTACTTAAGAGGCCATGGGTCTCCTGAGGGAGGTGGGGAGTTACTTAAGAGGCCATGGATCTCCTAACGGAGGTGGAGGCTAGGTAAGAGGCCACATGTCTCCTGACAGAGGTGGCGGGGGGGGGGGGGGGGGGAAGGGAGTCTGGACTCTATCCTACTGTATATTGCAAGCTCTATTGCGATTGATATTCATTCACCTTCATCAATTCATTCAATTCAGTCATGCTAAAAACTTACCCTAACCTTAAAATTTATCCTAACTGTCTTCTATGGGCATTTAGAAGGAACAGGGTTTCATTGGAGCAGTAGGTTCTACACGTTAGACGAAACTTTCTTTGTCAGAATGAGTGACTGAATATTATTATCCTGAGTGAATATTACTTTTATTATTCATTATGTTATTATTAATTATTTTGCAATACAATACAAATTTCATATTCAACTCCCCATGGGAGCTTTTCAGAGACAATAATAATGATAAAGATAATTTAAAAAATACTCAAAGATTATTGATAAACAATTATTGAAAAACTATTTATATATAAAATTTATCACATTAAAAATTGATTCAGAGGAAGGCTTTCATTTTACGTTTAAAAATTTTATTTTATTATTAATTAAATACATCTCGTAAAAGCGCAGAACTTCTACTTAATTCACACAAAAAAACAAGCTGTGAGATGTATAATCATTTTTTTCTTAAATGATAAGCCAAATTTAATGAATACAAAGCCTACCATTAGTGGTCTTATTGTGTAAGCTTCTACTTCACACACAAAAATACAAACTAGTAGATTTTTTTTTTTCATGTGATAAGCCAAACTTAATGAATACATAGCCTATCATTAGTGTTCTTCTCACATAGGGTTTTTTTCATCTAAAAATTTCATCTGGCAATGTTAACTGAAATATTTAGCTGTATACATATTAAATGTATAATTTGCAGTATTTCAGTGTAAAATGGGTTGACTAGTCTACACGACTTCTACTGTTCGTGATATATTTGTACATTTGCCGTTCTCTGTTTGGTCACTCAACCTTTTTGTTGCTTCACTGGTGTTCATGAAGGGTACTTCATGTTGTGTTATAAGGAGGAATTTTATTAGAGTAGAGCCGTAAGACCGTGCTATGGCAAAATTTTTAGAAGCCATGACGTCATAGGTGTGCATGATTTCTGCTGTTATCTGCATGTCGTTTCGTCGATGACACCTTGTAATAATTTGCCATGTATTTATGCATTTTTTAGGCTCATTTCTACTGCAAGATATGTTTTTTAGTCTCCAAGTTTTTCCCTTCGCGGGACAAAATATGAAATTTACCATAAAAGTGTTGCTTACTTGCATTCTATATTGTGACACTGGACCCGGCTGTGATTACAGAACTGTTTGCAAGTACAGGAGGTTGATTCTTTTCACGGATATCATATTTGTCTTCGTAAGTTTTTTCTTCGAAGACACCGTAGCTTGGAGAAAGCTACACGTTTCTCCAGAAGAATTCTTATGTTTCTTGCAGCTATCTGATCGAGCTCATGTTTCTCGAGCTCGATGTATAGGTTTATTCCTCCTTTTGGTCGTTCTGGCACCAAATGTAGCTGTTTACGCGCAAGTCTGTTGACTGTTTTGCGTGTTGTATTTGCCACTGTTCGGCCTAGCTCAGGCAAGACCATAGTTTCGATCCTCCATGTGGATCTCATCAGTTGCCGGTATTTCTAAAATACTATGTACGTCTGTAGTTGCTAGCGGAACTCGTACATATGTGAGGATGTAAGACATTCTGCGGCTTGTACAAACTTGTAAAATGGCTAGCCTACACGACTTCTACGGTTCGTGACATTTGTACATTTGCCGTTCTCTGTTCGGTCACTCGACCTTTTTTTTCGCTTCACTCATGTTTATGAAGGGCATTTCATGTTGTGTTAAAAGGAGGAATTTTAAGTCAAGTTGAGCCGTTAGACCGTGCTATGGCAAATTTTTAGAATTTACAGGTCTGCATGATTTCCTTTGTTATCTGCATGTCACTTCGTCGAGTTTGACACCTGTAATTTGCCATGTGTTTATGCATACCATTGTTTTGGCTTGTTTCTATTGCAAGATACAAGTATTTGCTTTCCAGGGACAAAATATGAAATTTACCGTGAACATGTTGCTTACTTGCATTCTATATTGTGATGCTAGGCCCGACTGTTTGATTAGAACACTTTGCAAGTAGTATGTTGTAATTGATTCTTATCACGGATATCCGATTTGCGTACGTTTTTCCTCGGAGACACTGTAGCTTTACTTCGAGAAAGCTATACGTTTCTCAAAAGACATTCTCTGGTTTCTTACAGCTATCTGATCGACCTTATGTTTCTCGAGCTCGATGTATAGGTTTATTCCCCCTTTTGGTCGTTCTGGCACCACATGATTCAAATTTAGCTGTTTACGAGCAAGTCTGTTGACAGTTTACCCTGGTCCCAGAGGTTTTTCTTGATGTTTCTCCACATGAGAGAGCTGCAAAAGAGCTGTGGAGTTTCGCAGCTAGCTCTCGAGCAGGCTCACCTTTAAGTCACACGCGCGAGCATCGATAAGCAAAGCGATCCGGCGGGAAGGAGTCTAGTGAAGTAGCCTGCGAACAGGCTCCCGGCGAGGACGGAAAAAAATTCCGGCAAGCACAAAACAGAAGAATTCGGAGAGCAAAGCGATCGGGAGCCTGTTCACAGGCTGCTAGTGAAGAGGTGCCAAGAAAGTGAGCCCACCCTGATCTCTGTAATTTTTACATTTCTGTGTCAATCGTCTGAGCGAAGTGAAATACCATTGGTCGAAAAGCGGGAAAGGCGAGAAAACTGTCAATCTACTATGTTTGATGACGAGCGATTAAATCCCCATGGAGTCGGTAATTTACCGCACAATAAAAAACAAGTCGTCCACATTTGGAGTCAGAGGAAGAGTTGAGTGTGCGTATTATTGATGTTTTAACAAAGGTCCAGTCTATTTCTGGTTAAATTTAAATCTAAAGAGGGAGCAGGAAATAGCAGTTGAAAGTATGTTAATGATTCAAGACGTACCTGTCGTGTTGCCGACTGCATACGGGAAGAGTTAAATATTACAAACGTATGTGATTGTAAGCAGGCAACGAAACAACACATAGGCGTTTGCCCGTTTACCAGCGTCGCCAAAGACCAGATTGCCAAAGCAAGATCACTTGGAATCAAAGTGTGTGTCCTTAATAGACATAAACTTTGACACTTTTTCTTCGGCAAAACTTTATCAACAACGGATATTGCGCCTACATGTTGTTATGAAAAAGATTTACAATTTTCCCGAGAAATCTGAGCTGCCAAAGCTCATACTTCCGGTGAAAATCAATTGACTTTATTCTTTTCTGCGGTTTCCGGGCTGGAAATAAAAAAAAACTGCAGAGATCAGAGCAGGCTCACTTTCTCATCACATAGCCTTCGAACAGGCTCCCGGCAAGGACGGAAAAAGATTTCGGCGAGCGCGAAACAGAAGAATTTGGAGAGCAAAGCGATCGGGGTGGGGACAGGGGAGCCTGTAGACTTTGTTTTTGATGTGCCTATCCACCCGTGGTGATAAGCCTGTAACAAATCAGTCAATGAGGTAATTAGACCCATCAAGAAGCTACATTC
Source organism: Orbicella faveolata (assembly GCF_042242905.1). Lineage (NCBI taxonomy): Eukaryota > Metazoa > Cnidaria > Anthozoa > Scleractinia > Merulinidae > Orbicella > Orbicella faveolata. The sequence goes on from NW_028301539.1 coordinate 14,981,290, forward strand.
TCGGTACTTGCAAACAGTTCTAATCGAGCTAATCAAATAGCCAGGCCGGGCATCATAATATAGAGTGCAAGTAAGCAACATGTTCACAGAATATTTCAAACACTTTGTCCCTCCAGAGCCAATACTTAGAGAGCTTAAAACATATTTTGCAATACGGTCGCCAGATCGTAAATTTTGGTCGCCAACTTATTTTATATATAACTCACATGGGAACACTAAAATGATTTTGTACATTACTTTGCATGCAAGAAAGTCATAAATGAAAAGCTAAGACTTTTGAAAACAGTATGAGTAAGACTTACAAACTGTTATAAAGCTACCGTTGTTCTCAGGTGATGGGAGTTAAAGCAAATTACTACGGCTGGTACTACTACGGCTGCCGTGACTGAAAAGGTCTGGGGAGAGTACATCTCGGTGGTCTGCCAAATTTTAAGTTTAGCGAGTAAAGCGAAATACAAAGATGAAAGAAACATCACCTAAGGAGTTTAAAATCTCTTTTATTTAGTTTCTCACAGCCAAATGGCTTCGCTCAAAAGACAATGGCCGTTATTCAGTAGGACAAACAGATTATTTCTGAGCGAAAGTGAATGCCACACTCTTTGTACGATAACAATTTGATGGATGAAATATATAATTTCAGAGACAATTATCTCAAAGAATATCGAGTGAAGAACACAAATATATCAATACTCAAAGAAGCAAAATAGCATCGTATAGTTATCCAGATATAAAACATCTTCACTAAACCCTCAAAGCAAACTTACCGAAGAAAAACAACCTCGTGCTCAACATGAATATTTCACTTGACTCGCTTCGCTATTCCAACACCTTTGCCAAAACTTACCGTAAATTCAGGATACGGATTTACAAGCTTATGAAAGGCAACCTTGACACAATCTTTGACTTAAATTGAGTTTAAAGGATATAGTATCCAATGGAATTCTTAAAATGCCAAGATGTCTGTTGAAAAGGGCCAGAGAAGCGAATTAAACCCGACGTAGTAGCCACTATGGCAAAACATCGCAACTCACGTAGTCAGATTTCACGCTACGGCTGGGTGCAAGCAACGTACATGCGCAGTGTCTCATTTTGGGGGAAATTTACTTCCGCAGCCATATCAGAGCCAGCCGTAGCGATTTGCTTAAACTCCCTGATATCTCTGGTCTGCAGGTGATGGTTTTCTTCCAAGTTATTTTAAATGGAGCGAAGCACAAAAACTTTTATGTCCGTGGTTTTCGTAATGAGACAAACACGGGTCCTTTCGCATTTCTTCGAAACGCAGTTCTTTATTTTCATCGCCTTTCGCTGCTGATAAACAGCATGTACTAAAACCCAAAACAACAAAACAAAGCGAGCGAAACGAAACCACCAAAACAAGCGAAACGACTGAAACAAGGAAAATAATAAGTAAATAAACAAAAAAGTTTAAAAAAAGCCTTGATCTCTAGCACGTTACTATGGCAGCCAGATCTCGTACCCAGATCGTGCTCTTAAGCCACATGTGTGACATGGTGACATCACAAACCTGAAAGGTGGATGAGTGCAAGCGTGTTGAGCAGGAAGACACCAAGAAAAAGGTGGGTATTTTCACATTCTGAATGGTATTCTAGCTAAAACAAGAAATCTAATTTCAAAGAAAGGTTTTCTGGTCATATCATGGATTCTTAGGTGGTGGCGAATTGAATGGTCCTTTCGAGAATGACTTTGCAGCGTTCTTCGTGCAAACCAGGACTTTCTTTAATATATATCTCTAAAGAAAAAGGAGGTCAACTTGACAGGCTTTAATCATATTAACGTCAGGCCTTCGTGACTCCTGCAGTTCTCAAAGTAATTCCTTATTAGGCGCTCAGCTCTTCACAGATACTCTTGAGATCGTGTTTCGTACATCATGGGATCGGCCTTGTCGATTCGCCACCAACTAAGAATCCACGATATGACCAGGAAACCTTTCTTTGAAATTGCATTTCTTGTTTTAGCTAGAATGCCATTCAAAATGTGAAAAATACTCACCTTTTTCTCCATGTCTTCATGGTCGTCATCGACACCCTTGCGCTCATCCATCTTTCAGGTTTGAGATGTAACGATGTCACACGTGTGGATCTGGGTACGAGATCAGGCTGCCATAGTAATGTGCTAGAGATCAAGGCTGTTTATTTTACTCGTTTTGGTCGTTTCGCTCATTTCGGTCGTTTCGCTTGTTTCGGTGGTTTCGTTTCGCTTGGTTTGTTTCGTTGTTTTGGGTTTTAGTACATGCCCTGATAACCAACACCGTGCTTGGCCTAGGCTCCTACACAACTGATCACATCTGCTGCCATTGTTCTTGCGGCAAATGAAAAGCGCATGGTGTTGTAGTGTGCCCGCAATCCCAGTTTTGGAAGAGGCCGCTGAAACGATATGGTGCTTGGTGAACGCAGTTTTAACGTGTCGAAGTAATTTTTACAATTTTCTTGCAATATTCAGACATTATTTTAGTGTCTACTAGCTACCAGATCTGAATAATTTCCCTATCTAAAGATTTAAGAACAAAAGTTGTGTTGTGGTCATCTTTACTTATCGTACAAATCACGAGTCGCAATTTCGAGCCCTGAACTTGTCTGTTTTGTATTTGATGGTCAACTGTTCGAGTGAAACTGCTGCACCAAAAGTCAACAGCAGTAAAAACGCCTCTATGAATACATGTACATTGTACAAAATACCTGGGAAAACACGCCCTTAGCAGTATCAATTCTGATAGCATTAATATACCGTAAACACCAGGGCATATTGTAAAACATGGCCTGGAGTGGACTGGATTTGTAAAACATGGAGTGGATTTGTAAAAGGTAGATTTGTAAAAGGTTGATTTGTGAAAGGTGGATTTGTAAAACATGGATTTGTAAAAGGTGGATTTGTAAAATTTGGGTTTGTAAAAGGTGGATTTGTAAAAGGTGAATTTGTAAAATGTGGATTTGTAACAGGTGGATTTGTAATGATGAAAAAATGGATGACAGGCAAACACAACTCCTACTGGTCAAGATAGGAAAACTTTGACCTTCAAAGCTTTGCTCTAACAAGTATGTTTTTCAAAGTTTTCCCTTTTCTGTATGAAAGCAGGGGAGGGTCTTTATAGATCTCCCTTAGCAGAGGCTGATTTTGTCTTAAATGCCATTTACTCATAAGAATGTTTTGAAGATTAGGCACAGATGGGTGATATTCTGTAACAAATGGCAAAATTAATTGTTTTGCGCATTTTTTTGTTTATTTGTAGAACCGACATTCTTTCGCTAAATTTAATTTCTGAGAGAATGTTTTCTAAACGGTTATCTGGATAACCTCTGTTGCGTAATCTGCGTTTGAATTGTGTAATGTTTTCTTCAAATGTAGCTTTTGAGCAGTTGGTTCTCAGAAGTCTTAAGACTTCGCCTTTGATCAGCCTTTCCTGACGCCTGGAGGGTGGCAGGAGGTGAAGTGTGTGTATTGGAAAGTTTCTGTCGGTTTGAAGTGCGTGCGCATGTCGAGAATGGATTCCTTCTTAAATCTTTTGCCGTTATATAGGCATGTATCCAGGAAAGTTATTTCTGTATCTGAAATTTCAGCCGTGAATTTTCTGGATGTTTTCAATTCTTCTTCATGTTTGTTTACATTAACTCTCGGTTCAAGGACCGTGTAATGTACCTTATTCTTAGTTAGCTTTTCATCATTGCTTTTACTTCTAGCTGTTTAATCCTGTGGAGTTTGGTCATATTCCGCTCTACTCGCCTGTAGTGAAATTTAATGAGAGCTCCTAACTATTTGTGACCCTCCATACGAAAACACGTCTTATCCACAAAAGCGTTTCCTAGGGGGTTTGAGGTCGCTCTGAAACCCTTTGGAAACCCTTTTGAAACCCTTTTGAAACGCTTTGAATCCCTTTGGAAACCCTTTGGAAATGCTTTGAAACCCTTTCGAAACCCTTTTGAAAGGCTTTGAAACCCTTTTGAAACGCTTTGAAACGCTTTGAAACCCTTTGGAAACCCTTTTGAATCGCTTTGAAACTCTTTTGAAATGCTTTGAAACCCTTTTGAAACCCTTTTGAAACGCTTTGAAACTCTTTGGAATGTGGAACACGTCGGAGACCCCTTCGAAATGTTCCGAATACTCTTTGAAAACCTGATTTGAAAGTGTCAGGGAAAAAAATATTTTCCTAGTTTGCGTTCGCTGGCGAATGTGTGACAGCACTGCATGTTAATTTTTTTTTTTTTTTGCAGAAATGTTATTTTGCTGCATTACTCAGTACTGATTTATTTATAGTTGTGGAAAGATCAAATGATATAACGCATGTAAAACTTCTCCAAAGTTTAGTGGCAAAAATTGCAGACGTTTGCGAATGTAAACGCAAATAGGTTATCGTTTACATGTGAGATCAACGACACGCGTCATTTGCATATTTGCGTGAGGTGCGACCTTTTCTTTTGAATATTTTGTTTGCTGCTGCGTAATTCTGCCTACATTCTCTCTAAACTAATTCTCAAGCTTCCCGAAGAATTTGAAATTATGTTTTCCACTTAAACTGTTTGCTCGTTACAAAACTTTTGCTTTCTTGCGAGTAAATATGGAACATGTCAGCTTTCGATCCCACCAACAAACTATTTAGACTCTGTAATTTGTTGAAGGCATTGTTAGTTTGGTTTGAATGGTTTTCGTTCCTTCTTTTGAGTAATTTTTGCTGTCCATGTAAAGTTATCATGAACAGGCCAACAATCTGCTAGTGATATACGTGAATGAGTGTTTTATTGCTCTGACCGGCAACACATGTTGCGTTACAATCACAATGTGAAGATCACGATTTATGGAAATTATAATCACGTTCGAGGAGTCTCGTTACAGTGCATTTGAAAGGTTTAGGTCTCATTTGCACATTTAGCAAAGCAACACTGTTGTATAAATTCCCTTTTCAACTAGTCAAAAACGAAACAAACGAATAGTTAATCCACACAGCATTGCATGTTTACCGCATTGTCGAGTCCAACACGTGATGAAATTCGTGTCACAGTGTTTAATGTTTGTTTTCGCTTTCTGTTGAAATAATCTCGCCTTGAATTGAAAAGTTTCTTTTTATCCCACATAGAATTAATATCAATTTACTGAGATATTTAAAATGCTTTCACGTTCGTTGGAAGATTTTGTCGATATATTTTGAAGTCCCAGTTGTTAGGCAAACTAAGTAAACTATGAAGCTTACATTTTCAACAAGGTTTACCGTTTCATGGTTTTGGCGCCACCAGACCTACAGAATCTGGCTTGCAAAACTGCCTTATTTCTTTATACAGATAGCTCTTCCTTTCTAGATCCAGGCCTGCTGGATTAATGATAGGAGGAAGTGTACAAGGTGGAAGTTTTGTTGGATCTCTGAGCAAATCAAATTCCACTTCTTCAGAATCAACATAGCCCTTACAGAAGACTTGCCCAGGCGAGTCGTTACTGAAGCAGAAGTGATGAAACCCTTTGGAAACGCTTTGGAAACCCTTTGAAACTCTTTAGAAACCCTTTGGAAACCCTTTGGAAACTCTTTAGAAACCCTTTGGAAACCCGGTTTTGGGAGTTTGAAACCCTTTGGTAACCCTTTTGAAACCCGGTTTCACCCAAATTGCCATGTTTCATAAGACGTGTTTTCATATGGAGGGTCACATTTCTGCTGAGCGTTCTTTCTGATTAAGACAATGTCTTGTTTACAAACCCACCTTTTGCACAAACTAAAAAAGCAAAGATTTACGGAATTAAATAACAGTTGATTTTGTTAGCCGCTTGCACAAACTTCTGGCTAATTATGTTGTAGGATAACATCCAGTTTTCTTTCAATACCGTTAGGTTCTTGCCGCTTATTGTCCCCTGGGTGCCACAATCTTTAGCTTTTATTGCACAGTTTCCGATTTGATCTGCACGAAAAAAAAAATTCTGTATTGCTCTCATCATGCGCTTTAATTTTAAATTATCATTTTTTACAAATCCATGTTTTACAAATCCACCTTTTACAAATCCACCTTTTACAAATCCATGTTTTAAAAATCTACCTTTTACAAATCCACCTTTTAGAAATCCACCTTTTACAAATCCACTCCATGTTTTACAAATCCGGTCCACTCCACTCCAGTCCACTCCAGTCAATGCTTTACAATATGCCAAACACCAGTGGATAAGCTGCACCTTTTTACTCAAAATTTTCCTGAAAAATCGGGGATGCGGCTTATCTGTGAGAACATCTGGACAACGTGCCATAAATTTGCATAAAGTAGCACTTTCCATCGAAAATTTGTAAGTTGGTAATTAAGAAATGGTAAGCATGCAGCGTGCAACTATCAAGTTGTGGATGTACGTGGGAGGTTGCTAAGCATGAAAGATGCGTAAGAGTCGCACAAGGCGATAGGTGAGTGCGACTCTAGCTTCTTGGGTGCTTAGCAAACCTCCCAAGTGCATCCATTCCATTCCATTCCATCCATTCAAGGCATCCATTCCATCAATTACACAGCGTCTTAGTCATCTAATTAACACTATCATCTCTTCGAGAGCAGTCCCTGACTCCTGGAAATGAGGAGAGATCGTACCATGTCATAAAAAGGAGTCACAATCAGAGAAAGAGAATGTGTGACCAGTCAGTTCTTCCAGTAATGTCCAAGATCTTTGAACATCTTATTCATCAACAATTGACAGTTCATTTAGAGAAGATTCTTCATAATTCTATGTTTGGATACAGAAGATATCATGGGTGCCTGACGGCACTTCTTGCACTCACTGAACAGTGGAAGGAAGATCTTGATAATCATAACATTATCAGCACAGCAGCCATTGATTTAAGTGAAGCCTTTGACTGTCTATCACATGACTTAATTCAACAAAAACTTAAATTCTATGGCTTAGGTGATCATTGCGCTATCTTTAATGCGAAGCTATCTCCCTTCTCACCATCAAAGAGTGAAGCTCACTACTGCCTTCTCCATGTGGGAAGGGTGTTAAGAGGAGTCCCTCAAGGCTCTGTCTTAGGACGTACATTGTTAAATATTTTTATAAATGATTTGGCGTATGCAATAACGCAATGCAGGATTATCAATTATGCGGATGATACAAATATCCATTGTTCCAATAAGAATGTACGTGCTGTTGAAGACAACCTAAATAGTGATCTTGCGAACGCAACCACATGGTTTATTCAAAATGGCATGAAACTGAATCCGGAATAGTACCAGGCTATGGTCCTTTGCAGAACAGAAGAACAGCTACTCCTTAAATTGGGTAATATTGATATTAGGACTACAGAAGAGACTAACCTCTTGGGGGTTGTACATGACAGTAACCTAAAATTTGACGATCGAGTATAGAGTATTTGCTGCAAAGTGAGTGTTCAAATAAATGCCCTTAATAGACTGAAAAACATTTTACCACTGAAAACCAAGGAATTGTTATATCATTCGTTCATACTACCAAATTTTTATTACTGCAACCACGTTTGGCACCACTGCAGAAAAAGAAACACTACAAAAATCGAAAAAGTCAACGAAAGGGCGTTGAGATGTGTCTATAATGATAAACATGCATCCTATCAGCATCTCTTGGACAGGATAAGACTACCCTCTATGGAATCTCGAAGAATTCAAGACATGTTATTGACAGTACATAATAGCATATCGAACAAAGCACCACAGGCAATTAGGAATCTTATTAATTTGCGCTCATTTAAGTACAATCTCAGGTGCCAAGAATATGTTTTATCTTTACCTAAAGTTAACACTACCAAATATGGACTCAAGTCATGGAGATATTTTGCAGCCAAGAAATGGAATGAACTATCAAATGACATTAGAATAAAAGTAGGCACCAATGAAATAGTAAACAGAATTAGGTCGTTAAATTCTGGGGATTAGTAAATTTATGACATTAGTTTTGATAGTAGTTTGACTGCGGCGGTGATATTGTACTAATAGTTTTGAATAGTTTTAATCAGTATTTAATTTGTGATTTTACCTGATGAATTGTGATACTAGTGTTGTTTAGTTGTTAGGTTTTCATTAGTTACTGGGTGGAATACCTGTAAACTAGCTCTCAAGCTAAGCGTATATCCACGTTAAATAAAGCATTCATTCATTCATCCATAACTCAGTAGTTGCACACTGCACACTTACCATTTCTTTCATTAAATTGAGACTTTTGAGAAAGTAGATATGGAATTGCATCCGGCTTATTTGAAGTCAAAAGCGTGAGAAACTGCGTAAAAATGTTCACTCAAAAATATGACAAAGTGACACATCGAAACTTTTCTGGATCAGTTTTCCGAAGAATTGAAAACAAACTGCACATGGTTGAAGCTTTTGGTGGCTGAACTCTCTGTCCTTCACGGCCTCTTCGGCAAAAGAAAAGAACAATATGGAACCAGACATTTCTTAAAAGCGAGAGTGAAGAAGAAAGCGAACAAACACCACCGGCTTTGAGTTGTTTGAGATGCTCTTCTTCAATGGCAGGTTTGTGGGTTACAATTTCCTTTCCACTTTGTTTTGAATTTGTTGCACGTCTTAGGCTGAACTTGAACTCATGAATGGCTTTTAAAAATGATCTCTGTTACTTTCGTTACTTGATAAAATAAGCCTAAAGGAAGAGAGGACTGAGACCTAAAGGAATTTGTCAGAAATGTGAGCTTATATTTGTGTATGATACTGTCTTTCCTTCGAGCAGCTGTTTCTTCAAGAGTACAATTCATGATCGTCCGACGAGCATTCGAGCAAAACTAAAACGCGGGAACTGAAATACATAGTTCATCAAAGGCTACCAATATTTGATGAAACTTCCTTTATTAAAGCTCGGAAAAACTAGTACCTTTAATGTTTTTAGAACAATAGGATTTTGTATGTAAGACTTCACAAGCAGAGATTTAATGAAGCTTTCACGTTTTGTTTGCCGAAAGCATTTAAATGGCTATCAATGCCAGAAAAGTTCTACAATGAAAGCTTGTGCCAAATTTTGTTGTCAAACCGCTAGAAAATTCTTTCTTGATGCATCTGAAATTCTACTGAAAAACTGACAGGAATGAAAAAAATTACTGGTTTAAAAATACCAGAGAAAGATCAAACATATGTCAAAGTTGGTAGACATCATGTCCAAACTATTGCAGAACTAAAATTATAGGTAAGGCCATAAGGGTTTCAATTTGAATGATATGTTTGTACTATTATAAAATGACCGGCAGTCATTCGGGTTAGCAGGTTTCGTCTCCAAATGTGAAATCAGAAGGGAAATGTAAAGAAAAATGTATGTTTTACAGCCTTTCTTCTTTGTAAATTTGCCCTGATACCCATAATGCCCCTTAGAGTGTGAAGGAGTCTACATTCAGTCATTCAGCACTTGGGTTAGCCTAAAAAGCACTCCGGTTAGCCTGAATAGCACTCCGGTTAGCTTTCAATAATGCTAAGAGTAACTCTATAAATAATTAAAAAATTTCAAAGCTGCCGGTCGGTTGCCATGGCACAGTGGTCATGGGTATCACTTGCCATGCTGGCGACCCAGGTTCAATTCCTGTTGGGGTCGCCTGGCTTAAAGATCTTTTTACATTGTTTTACTTTATGAAAAAAGTCTCACTGCCGGACACAGAGTATTTTAAAAAACCTGTCCAGCTGCCGGACATGTAGCCACAGCGAAGAAACAAAGCAGCAAAAGACAAGTTTTTCTTCTTATTTCTGTTCTGAGTTTAAGGTTTGAGAAGAAACTTTTACTGTAAATAGAGAAACCCCTTTTCTACATTTATGAAGCGTTTTTGAGTTGAATGAGGTAGGCATTAGCCTGCTTATCAGAGTATCAGAGATGTGGCTTGAGTGGCTGAGATTTAACTGTAAAAAAAAATTCCTACGCCCACAACAATCACTTGATCAGCTTAAAAACGCTGGTAAACCTAGAAAAGGGGTTTCTCCATCTACAGTTTAGGTTTCGTCTCCAAATGTGAAATCAGAAGAGAAATGTAAAGAACAATGTATGTTTTACATCCTTTCTTCTTTGTAAATTTGACCTGATCACCCATAATGCCCCTTAGAGTGTGAAGGAGTCTACATTTTTCAAAGGGGGGAAATTGCTGAACTGGATTGTTTCTGGCATAGAACTGAGTATTGTTTCTTTAATTATGCCATAAATATTTCTACATGCTGGGTTGCCATTGTTGGATCATTAGGCCCTGTAGGATTCTTTGCTTGTGAAAAGATTGGGTTGTCAGAGTATGTGCCAGCTAAAAGAATGTAAAGGATTCTTGTTTAGGTGATAGGCAGGTTCAGAGTCATTGCATGTGTTTGAATGTTCCACAAAATAATGCACCTGCACATTCCTTACGGTCTCACTGATGTACATGTAGCTACAACCAAAACAGTCTCCCCAGCTTTGCTAGACTGTAAAAATCTTGACTCACAGGTATGGTTGTTCAAAAAACAACTACATACTTGGCAGTGAGAGATTCAAAGATCGATTTCTATAAAAATGATCATTGAACCCTCCTGATGGTATTTGATCTTCAGACAGAAAAACCAAGTAATTTTAAACAAAAATGTTCTGGTTTTGCAATTTACAAATTGTCCAATCTGCGTTCTCCATAATTTCCTGGAACAGACTTGGCACCAAATGCTTTGTGTTACAGTAGGTCAAGCCTGAGGATTTCATGGTAATGATTGTTTCCAGTACTCATTACCATGATTCAGACTGAACCAGACTTTTAGCCAGACGGGTGTCCAGACATCAAATCTTGGCTATAAGCCTGGATTGAATGGAACCGTGGACATCTTCAGCCTTGCTGATCAGAATTTGTTTGATAAGAGTTGTTTCTCTCAAAAAGTAGAGAAATTCCTTTGATTAGCACCCCTATCACATAATTATGAAAGTAAAACCTTGTTTCACTTCACTTGTTCACCATCTTGTATTAATCACAAAGTTCATCGCCAAGTCTGTACAGTGCAGTCTGGGGCAGATTTAGGATGGGGATGAACGTCTGATAGGGTGTATTAGCTACAATATTACTGGTTTTTATCCCAGCAATCCATTTACTTGGCATCCACCGTGAAGAAGAAGTATGAAAATTCACTCATAATAATCAAATGTGGGAACAGATAATTTTACAAGTACTGATTTTGAGACCAACGTGGAGAACATTGCATCATTTATGAACTTACTTAACTAGGTAAGATACATGCCACTCAGTACATGCATCTTATGTTAGTTTCATTTTCTTGATGCTGTTTTTATTTTATTTTACTTGTGTCCAAATCAAGCTTGGAATTTTGATGTAAACATCTGTTACTGATCATGTCCCAAGATAACTAGAAAGACTGGACATGGAATGAAAAAAGTGTTACAGATACAATTTGTAATCCTAGGGTTTGGTATGTTGTGATATACCAAAGCAAAGTGCATAATTCAATGTAGAAGCCTGAAGTTCAGAAGTCACTTGGTATTCACCTTTTCTTTTTTCTTGAGTTAGTAAAGTTGATGAGGCATCACACTAACAGCTGAGAGCTGGTTCCAGTCCCTTGAAGTTCTTGGGGAAAAGGAAAATTTAAAAATGTTTTTAGAGCTAAAGAGCATCCTATGGCTGTTTTTTTGGTTCATGTTTCCATGGAGAATTGCAGATACATGTAGTTAAACACACTCATGTTGACAAGTTTGTGGATAATTGTATACATCATCACTAGTCAGCCTAACTTCCTTGTCGTTTCCAGGGATTCCAGTGCCAGTCAGTGCCACTTGAAGTGTGCTGGTAATCACTTGTACAGAAATGTGCAGCAGATCTCTGTACAACTTCCACTCTTTTGTATTGCTAGTCTCAGCTTGACTATGCGTACTCAAGTTTGAGTCTTACCACTGTTTCATAGAAAGTCGTTTTAACTTTCTTGTCACAGGACCAAAAGTTCTGTCTTATTAGCCTTGCTGGTGCCATTGGACATTAACTTGATTCATGTAGAAAGTATTCTTTCCAACATAATCTGCTATCTAATTGAACACCCAGATAGAGGTGAAAGGTCACAAAAACAAAATTATCTCCAAAAAAACCTTTTACTCCTCACATCACAGCGCTATTTTGACACAAAAAATTGTAAATCCTTTCAATACATCGCAACGCAAAGTTTAGTTCACATGAAACTCCACCTGCCTCTTGGCCTTTTCACCAGTGGAGGACAAAAAGATTGTCATGAGTTATTTACCGTGTAATCTTGACACGTTTCAAGTGGGCTTTCATGCAAACAGTTGAACCTTGATTATCTGGACCTGTTGCACTAGACGAAATAGTCCAGATAATCAAGGGTTCGGATAATCAAAAATATGAATATTAATGAAGAACAAAACTGTTGAAATAAAGCAACATTAAATCGTGAAACAACACTTTTACAAATCGTTTGGAAAACAATATGGTGTACTGAACCACTCAACTCTGAGCCAATCAGAACTCATTCGAGTGTTCTTCATTAGTTACGACGCGTGTGAGCGCTGCTTTTGCTCTTTAAAAGCAAAACAAGCTCGCTTTTGACTACACTTTTTAATACTATAGTTTTACAAAGAATATTGTTAGGGATCTTGATCATGACTAATAAACAAAGGCTTTCCTGCAAAAAGGGCTTATATGGCATTTTGAGCAGATTTTTATTTTTTTGCAGGATTGAGCTAAATTTTGGCAGACTGACTTGTTTTGACATGAAAAGCATCATTGCATAATTGTTTTTGTTGATTTGCGCTTAGTTTTCGAGAAAAAATTTTTTATGTTATAAATGAAAAATTTTGGCCGATAGAGGGGGGGCGCTTATTTGAAGGGAGCGCTTATTCGAAGGGGGGGCGCTAATTCAAGGTTTTATGGTAATAAGGGTTATGGGTTAATGTTTTTGGCATTTTCCATCACAAATAATTTTGTCAGTGGTTGTAGTTTTTTGGGACAACCGATTGTGAATGTATGTATGCGAAGCTGGGAGAATTCATCCACTACAAAACAAAAAGAACCAAATATCGACAGTTAACATTTCTTAAGCGGTTGCTTTTTCTGGTTTTAAAATATTTAATTGCTTCTGGAACTGTTATTACTGCTTCCCAATTTGCCTGGTAGCCATTAGCGGATAACCTAAACGTCTTCATCTCAGGATTAAATCCCTGATATTCTTTTTTGAAGGATTGTATGACTAGAGGGTATATGGCCCCAGAGGTGGATGAAAAGCAAGACTGGAATGTTACAAAGATAACTGAAATTGACGGTGTGACAACTATGGAATTCAATCGGAAGAAAGATACTGATGACATTGATGACAATGTCATTGGGGTAGGTACAGCTTGTAAATAGACCAATCATCTCAAAATACCCTGACTGGAGCCTTAGATCAGAACATGAAATATTCTCCAGCTCTCTCTTCCTATGTTGTGTTAAAAGACTTGTCAATGACACGAACCATGGCCAATGAGCAAAGTTTCAGTATAAAGTATAGCACAATCTTGAAATTTGTCCTTGTGTAGTGGTAAACAAAGGAACAACCATTGTACTTCCTTTGTTTAGTAGTCATTGTATGCATTTGACTACATGTGTAGAGGATCATGTATAGGTGCAGTATATCCAGGAAACAAAACTGTGCCTAATACTAGCACCAATGCACCTAGAAATTCTATTCTAATCGTTTCGTTTTTATTCTGCTCTGTTTTGCTCTGCACTTCTATTCCATTCCATTCTATTCCTGTGGCACTAAGTTTAGCAGTTCACCAAGTTGCTTCCCATAGCAGGGCTGAACTTGATATCTGAGCAGGTGTTCTAAAATGTTTTGAAGTAGGCGGCTATGACAAGTTAGGGGCTGCAAAGCCCCTCATTCTAGGGGTCTAGGGGAATGCCCCACTCCCCCAGAAAATTTTTAATCTACAATATAAAAGCTAGGAAATGCCATTTTAAGCATTCAGAGTTAGATATAGATCTTTCATTGGTATAACTTTATTGATTTTCTTAGGTTGCGTTAATTTAATGAAAACTAGTCAAGGAAGCAAAGATTTATATTAGCCACCATGTTACAGTGTATCTTGCTTTACAGAGTGGCATGAAAATTAAATAAATCCTCGTAACACATGTTTGTCTGAGATGAAATTGTAAAAAAGAAAATCATTTAAAACATTTCCAAATCTCACATTTTTCATTTATAACATTAAATTGAAGCTTAGGATTATGACCTTGAGGTGGCTCAAAACAGTTTCCAGCAGTTAGATTTTGATGGGTCAGTATAACCACTCATTATCACTTGATGCTACAATCATGGTATCAAAAAACTGCCCAATCATTGGTGAACACATTGTTATCATTTTTGTGACACAATAGGTTACCATAGCAACAGTATGACTCTCTAAAATCACTGTTAATTACAGCTTAAGGGGCTTATAGTTCAAAAACAGCATGGTGAAATTGTTTTATATTATCAAATTTTAATAAGCATGATGAGATGCAACTTTTGGCAAAGTTTTAAAAAATCTGTACATGGGCTTCAGAGCCACCTTAAAGTTTTGAAAAATTAGGGTGTTGCAAGCTGATTGCTAAAGGGGGGAGCCGGCAATGTATCGTCAAGTAGGCAGTGGAACTCTGGTGGTCGCCTGCTTGGTTTGAAAACACTGTCTGAGGGAGTAATTTAAGTTCATCGTTGAATGCCCATACTTACCAGTTCATTGTAATGTGTTAACAAGGGAAAAGCAGTCTTGAGCATTAACTTGGTAGGGCTAAAATGCATTATGACTGTGCAATAACGTACTTTTTAAGAACTCACCTTTTTTACTTCATTGGTACTCGGGTGTTTTCCCAGATGGGTGTCCAGGTGTCCTGTGGATGGCTACTTATTAAAGAAAATTGTTTTATTTTTGATATGTTGTCTTGTAAATTGTTCATTTGAGCAGGCCCTATAGTACATTTTGGACACCCATTTTCAAATCCGTGCTAAAAGCCTGTTGGTACTTGTGTGATCTAAACAATGCGCCAACAGGTTTTGAAACTGAGCAGACAGGAATGCTTACAAGTTCTCCTTTATATTTTTGTATTTTCATCCCCACATCTTTGACAATGGCCAAAGCTTCTAATCAAGTTGCTCTTTGTTTCATCACACGCATACCATATTGAACACAGAGTGTTGCCATTTATAACTATACATGTACATGTAGTTTATCTCAAGCACAAAGTTGTGTTAAATTTAAGAGCCCTGTTGATCAAGATGTCTGGCGTTAAGCATTGCTTTTCATTCTTTTTAGCCTGGCAGTAGATGGATGGTGTGGGCTTACCATTACACTAATGATACTACAAATGGAATGGAAAAACATACACATAAAGGATTTGAAGAGGTTGCTTTTTTTAAGCAACCAAGGGAAAAACCTATGGTGGAGGCTATTGACAATGACCCACACACAACTGGAGCCAGCACAATAGCAGTCTCTATCATTGGCAACTTTTTGCTGTTTATCATTGCAGTCATTTTCTTTTACTAGATCATGAGTTTTGAGGGCATTCCATGGAACTTCTGGCAAATATTTCACTTCGGTTTTCGGTTTTTTTTTATCATCGCACACTATTTACAGTAAAAACAACTTAACGTAAGATGGTTTACAATGGTATAGGAAACATAAATACAGATAGAAACTAATTAATCTTCTCTAAATACATATTACAAGCCTTTGAAATAATACATATAGATGGGTTTTGCTGCATTCCAAAATTATATTAATTGCGAGTGACATTTTTGCCAGTATTTTAAAATAAGACCAAGAACAAATAACTGTACTAGCCTATAAACAAGAAATAAAACAAATTTGTTGCATACGTTGATTATAATAGGAAATGTTGATTCTGTGGATAGCATTTTCAGAAAACCCACATGTAATTGGACTGATTGAAAAGGACTCTTTTACAGTCACAGTTTACATGTAAAACTTAACGTCAATATGGCTCGATTCAGATACAGTATATTGGTTAGGCCTAGTTCACATTGGCGACATGATGAGATAAACTAGGTAATGAGTTCACAGTAGTGAAGAAATGACATAAATAACATAATGAGATAGTGACAGAACGACATAATACTTACATTGCAATGTGAACATCATCATAAAAGCATAAGGAAAAGATCAGTTTTTTCCGTATGTCGTTATGTTCACGCTGTTATGTTGCTATATTTCATTACGTCAGGATGTTCACACTGCAAACACAACAACATAACATCCTTCTTGTGTTGTTGTGTATGTTGCTAGTGTGAATGAGGCCTTATCTATTACTTTGGTGTATGTTTGTATGAATTTCCTGGGTTAGTCTTGATTGTATTTATGTATGTACATGTACATGTCTAGTGGACGTAATTGCATTTAGGCCTTGGGCTTATTAGCTGCAAATTAGGTTGCCAATTTTAACTTACATGTACTACACTGCATAGACACCCTTTGCTCTAGTAGGAGCCTAAAGGCACTGTAGGAATTAAGTCACACTGTGCATGTACATGTATGTGCTTCCAGCAATGGAAGAAAACAAAAACACAGGTACATTTACAAGAATATGTTGTACATTTTGTCCAGTACAAGTACCAAGCTACACTGTACACTCAGTTTCAAAGAGAACTGACACAGTCACTGGTTAAGAGCATCATTTTAGAAATGTTATACATTGATACCTAGTGTGTCCTTTCTCTTCCTTATCAGTGTTGTCTGAATTTTAGCACTGTACTTAAACTTATTATATCAACTAAATAGAAAAGGGAAGGGGGCTCGGAAATGATCTGCTTATTTTTACAGTGAGGACAAGTTTGAGAAGTTTCTCAACTCTTTTGCAGCTGTTTGTACAGTAAGACTACAATATTAGTTACAATTACAGTCGAACCTCCTGTAAGCGGCCACCCAAAATGTCAAGCCTAGTTGGTCGCTAACGGGAGGTGGTCGCTTATGAGAGCTTAGACCATATTGGGTCAATATTGTGCCTCATTAGCATCTAGTAGCTGTAGAGACTTACCCATGCGTTAACGCTCATCTAACCCAACTTATAACTTTTTGTGGCCACAAAAATATTTATGCTTTCCAATGTGTTTATTCAGAATGTCACTCTGTTAAACTACTTAATAAGGAGAACGGTAAGAGTCTCACGATAGTTACAAATTGGATCTTTAATGTTTTCTAAATGTTAGGGGCAACTGAACATCAACTGATAAGGATTGGAAATTGCTAGCTTTAAATTTGACAGCCCTATTATATTGCTGGTGATTCTAATTGTCTGTAATTATAAGACATTTTTATAAGGTCGTCTCTTTTAAGACTGATAGAGTACAGTGTATGTGCAGTTTTCTCTAAAGTTTTAAATTTTTGATTCATGTAAAAAGTCAATTTCGAGAAAAAAATTCGGTACTTCCCAATGAGAAATTTCTGTCTCTTGTACTACCAAGGAATGCGATAATATTACAACACCTTATTATCCAATTTCTGCTCTATTTTCTATCAAGTGGTCACTTACGGGAGTTTAAAAACAAGAAAATTTCAAACTTCTAGCTTCAAAAGTGGCCGCGGTCGCTTATGAAGGGTGGTCACTTACAAGAGGTTCCAAATATAGTGATTTGACTTGGAAACTTTCGGTATTTTGGAAAACTGGTTGCTGAGGAGAAGTGGTCGCAACTGGAGGTTCGACTGTATTTTGTAAAGTAATTGCTTAATATTAACAGAATACTGCATTTAATTTATTACAATTAATTTATTATTAACTGCTGCTGCATTTAATTTGTTACAAGTTTTAGTGGAACAGTCAATACTAGTTATGCATTGTCATGAGATGAATGGTATGCCCTGAAGTATCCCATCAGTGCCATGATTTCTGTAGACACACAAGGCTTGAGGTGACTGTGCATACAAAGAAACGTCAAGTAGCGAGTCTGGTATTAACGGTCACATATGGCACCAGAAAACATGATAAAACTATTTCAACTTCATTTCACTGTGTGTTTTGAGATAAATTTTTGTCTTGTTTGTCTAGTCATGACATGTACTACATCCTTATTTAATATTGAAGACTTACAAAAAAGGTAAAGTTTCAATGAACATAACCTTACATGAAAGCTTGTGAAGCTTTTCAACTTTACCTGCTAAGCTGCCCCGTTTAGAAATCTTGTTTCAGATTTTTCTATTTATTTTCCTAACTGTTCTTGGGTTTTCGGGCACTGTTTGCCAGATTCTTCGAGATCTGTGTAGAGTTTTCCCCCTCATACATCAGATTTTCTGTTCCCATGGCTTTTTAATTGGAGGAACAGTTTGGTTTTTATTTCATGTTTGAACGATTTCTCAATATCTGAGCTGAGCTACAAGTCAATAAAAAGACCTGCGCGGGAAAACTTTAAGGTCGTGGATATACCGTTAATATGCAGCATGGCTTTCTAGTCTCCTGATTGGTTGTATTCCTTAAGAGGTAGTGTATTATTTAATATGGACTCCATAGTTTCCCAATGAGGTGTCTGTATCAACGTGATGTCAATATGAAACTTTCTGAGTCCCGCCAAAGTGACTTTATAATTAATCGAGTCTTTATCAGTAATTCGTAATCACAGACATTTATAATACTTAAATGCATTTAAAATTCATTTAATAGTAGGCATTAGAGTAAAAAGTATTTTAGTTTGTACGTTATAAAGAGGTACAATGCAGTATTTTAAATATTATAGTTTAAATAATGGTAATTAGGACACATTATTGACACATTATTTTAGATCTTTTTGTGTTCAGTAGTAGTAGGATCAGACTTATTGAATATAGCCTGTGAAAGAGATAGTAGGATTGCAAATGTATCCCCTAAAGAAGTTACGTTTTCGGTGCTACTTTGCTTTTGTAACCACGCACTTGCACTGATTAATTGACACTTAGCACACTAATAGTCTGTTTCACGGGTAAAATAGAATCACTCTCGAATGTGAACCATACAGTTTGCTATTTGCGATGTACCACTGCTTAGTGCTTTACCAAGGACAATAAATGTAGCTTAAAGCTCTATAGTCTGGTCAGTGGTGATGGCGTTTTTCTCATCAGAAGTGTAGTCTGAACAAATGCTAGATTTTGTTCCCCTACAAGAGAAAAACTGATGCTCACTAGCCTTTACAACGTGAAGGGAAGAAAAAGTAGCCGTGAATTGTTTTAGACTACCGCCTTTGTAAATCAACACCTGCAGGCTTTCACGTAGGTTTTAAAGACAAGGTGCCGGTAAGGAACTGAAACAGTTTGATAATTCAGCGGAAGTTCTCTTTCCGTTTGTCGGGTCAGGTAGCTGACTTTGTCGGGGTTTTGACAGCCTTCCTCTGGTTAAGCTAAAATACAGTCTAAATACCTTTTGCTCACAACCAAAAACTAATCACGTGTTGAATAGGCTTGCCACTTCCATTTTCATAACATAAAATGTAGGGGTAACCAATGAATGAATTTCTTGCCCAACTGCCATAACTCCCTCTAGTTACGTTATCACTCGTTTAAACTGAAAATGTATGTCTTGGAGTGGAGTCAGATCCTTTGTGGGACACAAGGGTATGCTGCTGGTAGGAGCCCTCCTGCTTACACCAAAAAGACTTTCGATCTCGGTTCTAGCTGTTTTCTTCCCTGCCATCACATGTACACGTGACTGTCGGGGGTGGGGAGGGGGGGGCAATCTTAAGCCTATGAGATGCGCTCGAGACTTTCTGCTTTATTTCGCCTTATAACCCAAGTGATTTGGCCAACAGATCAAGGACCTTTCTGTTTCTTACCAAAGGTGTTCTCTGTGATCTCGGGTGAAAAATAGTTTTTATGTTACCATTAACCATGTATTATTATATGGCTTTGGTTTGTAGCCGATATAACGCGCGTTCTAATTGGCTAAGAGCGTGATCTGAGCGGTCATTATGCAGCCTTATTATATGGCTGTGTCTCACAAGGACTCGGAACTACAGAATACACGAATTTGATCGGCTGAAATCGATATTGACCGCGGTCTAGATCTTCCCATCTAGACCGGCATCTAGACCGGTTTCATTGTGCGTTGAAAAAGTAGCAAACGAAATACAAAAATGTTCACCATTTTCTTTTATTTTCTTGTCAATCATTTATGGGAGTGCCAAAAAGGCTGATGACAAAAAAAAAAAAAAGTAAAAAGGACGAGCAGATTTCGGCAGGTTTAAGTTAAGCTCATCACCTTTGGCAAAATGTCAGCAAACCAGTTACATTAAACGAATTAAAGTTTTCTTGTTTGCCATATAATAAACATCTTATTAACCTCGGTCGTGTGTACAGACCTCACTGCGTTCGGTCTGTACTCACGACCTCGGTCAAGATTCTCCCATACAGACCTCCAGCTCGGTTAATAAGAGCTAAGTAATGCCCACGGGCCGATTACGGATCATGCAAATTAGGAAGAGCCCGGCTCTGAAAATTCAAGCGCATTGAAACGATGAAAGTCGATTAAAAAGAGTAAGAGAAAGTAAATTTAATCCGCGTAGCTAAAAGTTTAGAGATTTTTCCTTAACAAATTTTTTTTGAGACTTACAGAACTAAACGCGATCTTTCAGGCTTGGAACTGTACTGTCTTGAATGGCTATGCTAATTTTTTAAGGTAACTCTCCACTGTACCTTTCATTGTGGAAAGTCATAAATTAAGGTTGCACTATCCTGTTGCATAGCAACAAACTTGACCCATTTTTTACCATCAATTGCGTCTATCTTTAAAACTAAGCAGGTGACCCCATTTTTTAATAAAAATCTTTTTATTACACATAGAAGAAGAAACAGACAAAGTTATAAAAAATTATGTGGAGTGGATTTTTCTTGAATTAAGAAAAATGGAAATTTTTAAGTTGGAGAAATTGCACTCCACAGTTTTTTTTTTTTTTTTGCAATTTCGCATTTGCATTCTGCTTTTGCTGTGGAATATTTTTATACATTAAAAAGATGGGGTCACCAGATCATTTTTTGAGATATTAGCTTCGTGGATAACGTATTTTAGCGCGCGTTCTACGCGCAAATTAAAATCTCGACTTTGCAAGATCGCCCCTTGCGCATACGTGAAGGGGATCCGCTGATCAGTAAAGCCCACAATTCCACACGAATAAACGCGAATAGTCCGCGAATAGTGTTGTCTTTTTCGCTGTTGTCGTTAGCAGCATAAGCGGGAAAAGAAGAGTACCATAAACACGCGGAGGTGAGACTAGCCAAGTACAAAGAACGAAGAAAGCCTGAAGAGTAGTTTTTTTCCAGCTGTTTTTTAGATTGATAGCCGGCGCGGTCGATCGCAACATCAACATTACAATTTTCGTTCCAGCACAGCGGTTTAAAGGGATGTTTTCCTTTGGAATTGCCTGAAGGATGGATGTTTTCGAAACTAAAAATAACTGATAACGCAAACAGCTTACTAAACTTGGCGGAAACAAAGTTTTCCGAAGTAGGCCTCGCGCCGCCATGTTTGTTTTGATTTCAGTAAACTTTATTAAACCTCGCGCGCTATCTCGCGAACCCTCTGGTGATCGCGTGATGCCTCGCGCTGAAGTGCGCGCTAGAGCTCAGGCGTCTCACGGAGATTAAATATTACTGTTTTGAGCCACCTTAAGGATCCGTAGGCTGTGTGTAAGGTTCGTAACTAGCAGGATGTAGTACTTCCTCCTCCTATGAATCGTGATGTTTTTGCTCTGATGGTACTTGTCGGACAGTTTCGTCAGATTGACAGAAAAGTTATCGCCTATCCTGTTCGCCCACTTCCTTGGTCTCTTGCCGATCCTTGTTGACTCCCACGAAAAACAACTGCGCAAAGCCAAACTCTCCCGACAGCTAGAGTGACGCATCACAGTCACCGAGAAATACCCAGAGAACGCAACCAGTATTTTCAGTATGCCTGGAATGTAGGTCTTGCAGAAGTTGAATATCCCGGCCCTCTGGAGGTACGTCTCGTGGTTGCTATGAGAGTGTTTGAGTTGGTAATGAGCACCAGCAGCAGGCACGTAGACATAGTGTTCGACGTGTATCACGAGGTATCTATCAATAATGTCATAGATTTAAAAGAGACTCTACCTCTGACGGTGAAGAGTACAAGAACATACTTCCTGCCTATACTGCGAAGTCAGGGAACAAGCTTTTCAGTTTCAGCGCCAACAAGCCTGACATTGCCAATTCGCTAGAGTCACAGTGGAAGAAAGAAGCATTCAGAGGCAGGCTCAGGGACCGAATCATGTACGAGACAACCGAAGTTCAATGTTGTAAGCTAAGACCCAGCTACATGCGAACAAGTTCCTGAGATGGGGTGTAATCATGAAGAGGCTGACATTAGTATGGTTCACCATGTGAGAGGCTGGTGCGCATGCACTCCGACAATGATATCTTTGTCCTGCTGCTTGCTCAAAGCCATAATCTTGAAATGTGTTACATCAAGAAAGGAAGAGGCAGAAACACCAAAATAATGACTTTTTTTGTCATTAACAGCTTGGAGAAGTAACTTGTCCAAGGCACTAACAAGCACTGCCTCATGAAGTCCTAATTGGCGCACCCACGATCACAGGCTGTGATACTCTCTGGTAAGCAGTTCAGCTTCTAATTCTCCACTACAGTGAAAGGTACATCCGAGCTATGGCGAGAATTGGGAAGGAGTGAACAGTACCTGAAAGGATACTGGAAGAGGCACTGGCGTGACAGCTGTACGAGAAGGAGTGCCAGAGTATGGATGCGCTGCGTTATAAGGTCCACTGCTCCAGAGGCGGGGAAGTCTAGCCAGAGGCTTTGCGGCCATGCGAGTCATCTCTATGACGTTGCGTTGGAAGACCACAAAGGAGACAGTTGAAATACGGCGCTAGTAGCGGAGCATTTTTGACATTTTTTTAGGTGTTTGGAAAGGTCCTCAAACAGAGTCTTGAGTGTTTGCTATATCTTCTCTACCGTAACTAAAACAGAAAAATGAAATCGTAGAAATATTTGCTAAAAAAATCAGGTATCTAAACACCGCCACGGTCATGATTTACCATGTTTAAACTTAATGAATTGTTTATGAGTTTGAGAAGTTATAGATCCCAAATGTAAGTGACAGCAGTGAAGAAGGGCGTTATACGCTTCTGGCGTTACTGTACTCAAACGAGTTCTAGACTAAAGTATGGACCTACAGTTACATCTGAGTTATGGTATACTGATTCATAGCGTAGTATGAAACTAAACGTAGACAAAGGTGTTTTTCTGTTATTGTGGTGTGGAGCACCTTAATGGTAATTTCGTTATGTCAGATATTTGAAAACAAAATGGCGGCCATTGTAACGTAATATATGATGTCATCCTAGCTTGAACAACCAAACACAATACTGAAATAATATCTAACATACTAATTATTCCAAATATACGTCCAGGCAAAATAGTGTGTGCCTCTAAGAAGAGAAACAAACGAAAATAACATTTTACATGTTTTTTTTTAGAATTCCAAGATGGCGGCCAAAAAGAGGGTATTGGGGGAAAATTTAAAATTTGATTTACAAAGTGAAAGCTACCGTTCTATCTTTGCTATCATGCATTTTTATGATGCTCAATAGTCAAAGATTAAGAATATACAAGTTTCGTTTGTTCCCCTTAAGTGAGCCATACGACCCCTTCAGCTGATGGACTAACCGTGCCAGGGCTATCAATTGCGTTCTGCACTATCTGAGATTGTCTCACTAGTTCTTTGTGGATTCCAATAGCCCTTGCAAAGATCTACTTTTTCCGCATGATCCTAACCTGGCGCAAAAACCTTTGTATTTAGAAGGCACCGTCCTTAAGAATAACTTATACACAGATTTAGCCAAGCCTAAAAGCGGAGCTCTCGATTGCAATAATTAGCCATAAAGGAAAAAGAGAATTTGTTTCTCAGAAACTCAAAAATGATCAATTTGAGTGTGTAATTGTTCAGCCTGTGGTTTCCGTATCTTTTCCAGTTAAATTTTAACAAACTATGCCCAATAAGCGTAACCGAGATTGTAGAAATTACATACGCAGTATATCAGGGATTTTCCAAGAGACGATTGTGCAAGGAATATGCGGGAAGAAAAGTCAACGACGGGCTAGGGGTTAATTTGCGCCGAAACTTACTCTCTTCTTCTCCCTCAGAGTAATAACCTGGTCAGCCGCTGACCTTAGAGAAACACTCTACCTCAATAACCTCTAAAACGGAGCCCGCGATATGGTCCGTGATACTGGCCAGCGGATACCTTGCTTTGACAGCTTTCAATTAACCATAACAGATATACAACATCAAAGATGTACCTATGGCAATGGTGCTATTCTCTTATCTTTCAAGGTATTGGGCTCCGCAGCGCACGGACATACGGACGACGGACAGACACGTGACAACCAAAATTTTTGAGATCGATGGGTTACCAAATTTTCTGAGGTGTGGTGCTCCGCTCGCGCGCCTTCGACGCGCAGGAGCTCCGCTAAAACTTAAGCAATTTAGTTTAAGTATCGTACCGTCCGTGATCCACTTGTTATGAAATTTTGACTGGTGGTGTATTCACTTGTGTTGTCGCCATGCCATCAAACGCAGCCGGTACCTGCACTACAAGTCTCTGCTGAATCTTATATGCTAGAGTGAGATCAGTAACGACAGAAAATATGGCGGTAATATTTCCTCGAAATTAGAGTGGATTCACAAGACTAACAATGGTGGAAATTTTCTATGCGATCCTCAGCGTTATACTTGGGGCAGGTCAGTCAGTTATCTATTGATCATCTTTGTTTCATTACCACTGATCTTAATTTGTAGGATGAGAAAAACTTCAACCTGTGTCGGATTGCAAGTTTCCACCATTTTTGGGACTAAAATAAAATCATTATGTCCGTCCTATTATTTAAGGAATGGCAGAAATTCCAGATGTGTTTTCCTTTCAAGATCCAATACAGCTGCGAATGTGCTCTGAAGGAAAACAGCAGGTTGGTAACAACAAAGTTTAACTGATATCATGGGAGTACGAGTTTCTCTCTCGCATTAAGCCTGGGCAACGAAAGGGATTTTCTCTAAAAATGCTCAATTCAGTTTGATTTGCATGACGTAGTGCAGTTTGTTTTGTTTACTCCCTGACGTATGCATACATCATTCCCACTTGATTACCAAGCAATCCTGTTTCTTTAATGATTTAGTTTTTAGCACGCACTTCAGTCAACACAACGAAGCGGTTGTCAGATTTAAGGAGTGCGATGAGGAAAGTTGGAATCAAAGCTTACATCGTACCCTCCATGGACGCACACCAGGTAAGCTAGCCATGCTGTACGTTATTTCTTTTGTTACATTTTACTGCTTGGTTTAGATCATAGAGCGGTTTTCATTTGAGTGTCGTAAAACCAAAACCAAATCAATTACTTACCAATTGGACCTCTCAGCCAATCTGAAACCGTAGTAAAACCAAAACCAAAACCAAACTAATTTCCTGATCACTTTCGACACTCGACTGAAAACCGTTCTAAACTAGCCTAATACTGAACTAACTTAATTTTGACCAGTACTACTTGACTATCAGAGACGATAACCGCTGCCGTCAAGTCATTTGCCTTAACTGGTCATTGACTCTCAGATCAGTATTTTGACTTGTCAGGCCAAGGGAGGTGAAAAGGGGCGGGGGGTCAGTCAATTAGAAGTCGATACAATAGGGTGATTTATACGAGAAAAATAAGCTGCGGCTTACATAAGATGCGTCCTAGACCATTTATACGAGCACGCCTTATATAAGACGCGAAGTGCTCGTATAAATGGTTCACGGCTTATTCGTGAATAATGCCTCGGTTTTGTGTTGGTTGTCATAGCAATCGCGGAATTGCGCGAGCGTAGGAAAAACGTGCGCTTGTGCAGTGGGAGTTCGCGTCTTACGCGGCCTTCACACGGCAAACTTAAGTTGGCAAACCCGCGTTGGCAAACTTCAAAAAGTTGACAAACTCGCTCCTTCACACGTCAAATTCGCGTCAAATCCCAACACACGATAATTTGCAACATGGCCGACTTGGTGCAGTGGCACTCACGTAGAACAATGGAACAGAAAAAAAGAAGAGAAGAAACAGAAAGCAAGAAAGGCTTGGACGAAACTCAATTTGTCCGCTAGCTCCTCCATTTTCTTTTGTTTGTTTTTAGTAACTTTGCAGACTACAGATGAAACGTCCCAAGCAGCCGGGCAATTGTGAACCTCTTCGATAAATTTAAAAGTGGCCTCGCTTTCATCTTGACTTGCGTCCGCCATTTTGCAAAGTATCACGCAAATGAATCACGTGAATAGAACGGGTGTTTTGATCGGTTGACAGTTGCCAACACATGTTTGCCAATCGTTCACACGTCAGATCCGAGTTTACCAACACGAAGAAGTTGTTGAAAAAGTTGGCGAAAATAGAGGCAAGTTCTATTTGTCGCCAACAGTTTGCAAACGTGTTTGCAGACTGTTTTTGTGATGTTCACACACACCAACTTGAGTTTGCCAACTTTAGTTTGCCATGTGAAGGCCGCTTTACAAGCCGCGGATAACATAAGCCGCGGCTTGTGTATGACGAGGGTTTTGAACTCGGCTTAAATAAGCCGCGAAACCACTCGTTTAAATGGTATTGTGGTTTGTTTCCGGCTTACCTTGTACATTTCTTTCTATTGGAAATGTTGTACAGCAATTGACTCGTCGTTCTAGCTGAGTATCACGACGTAAAGCTGGTGTTTGTGAACGGCACAAAAACAGTCGGCAAACAAGTTGGCAAACTGTTGGCAACAAATAGAACTTGCCTCTATTCTCGCCAACTTTTTCAACAACTTCTTCGTGTTGGTAAACTCGTATCTGGCGTGTGAACGATTGGCAAACATGTGTTGGCAACTGTCAACCAATCAAAACACGCGCTCTATTCACGTGATTCATTTGCGTGATACTTCACAAAATGGCGGACGCAAGTCAAGATGAACGTGAGGCCACTTTTAAATTTATCGAAGAGGTTCACAATTGTCCAGCTGCTTGGGACGTTTCATCTGTAGTCTGCAAAGTTACTAAAAAACAAACAAAAGAAAATGGAGGAGCTAGCGGACAAACTGAATTTCGTCCAAACCTTTCTCGCTTTCTGTTTCTTCTCTTCTTTTTTTCTGTTCCATTGTTCTACGTGAGTGCCACTGTACCAAGTCGGCCTTTTTGCAACTTACTGTGTGTTGGGATTTGACGCGAGTTTGACGTGTGAAGGAACGAGTTTGCCAACTTTTTGAAGTTTGCCAACGCGGGTTTGCCAACTTAAGTTTGCCGTGTGAAGGCTGCTTTATATTACAAACAGATGAGACTGGGTTACTTCGAAACTTATTTGAAATCAAACGAAATAAATGAATAACACAACACAGCAAGCAAACTCAGTGTGCGTAAGCTGCCTCATAATCAACTGATACCATTTCACGACAAGAGCCGTGGAAATTTCGCTTCGCCAGAGAAATTTTCTTCGCGTGAAAGGTGGTCGTTGTATATTTCTTGCTATTGACAATATAGAACAACTGACTCGTCTTCCTAGCCGAGCATCATCAAGTTGTAATGTAATATATCAAACACGAGAGACGGTGTTTCATCGGGATATCCAAACACCGAGAACAGAGTTGAAAATACGACGAGCAGCGGAGTATTTTTGACGAAATTCGAGGTGTTTGGATAGCCGATGAAACACTGTCTCGGGTGTTTGATATGTCTTCTCAATCGAAACAAAAACTAAGGAGTAAATGGAGAAGTAAAATCGTCAAAATCTACGCTAATTAAGACCGGGTATCCAAACCTCCTTCACGGTTGTGATTTTGTTTGTTTTAACTTGATGAACTATTAATGAGTTTGAGAAACACTTGGGAAGTTTGGAGAGCACCCAAGACGTTAGAGTTGCTCTCGGATGCGCCGCGTGCTCTGCAAACTTCCAACGTGCGCCATAAATCAAAGATACACACGTTAAATGTTTCAGAGCGAAGATGTTGCGCCACAACATCAAAGGAGGGAATTCATTTCTGGATTTAGCGGATCGCACGGTGAGAGCTCCTAGAAATCTGTTTCCATTAGAAAAAAAATCATTTGAACAAGAAAAATTCGACCTATCTCCGTCATCAAATATTGACAAATCCTGCATATTTTCAGGAACTGCCATTATAAGTGGCACGAAGGCTGCTCTGTGGACTGATGGAAGATATTTCCTTCAGGCTAACATGGAATTAGACTGTAACTGGATCTTACAAAGAGAGGGTAAGCAAATTATGGTCAGCCTCAAAGAACCCAAACTCTCAAAGATTGAGCTAAGAAAAAGAAACATGCATTACATCTTTCACAGTTTGCCAGTTTTGAATTACATTTGGCTTTCGTTAAACTAATAGCCACCTTAACGAGTTCAGATGATTGACCAAATTTTTGACGTCGACACTCGACTGAAGCTACCATTACTTATTAAAGTCCGATTATTTTAACTTGCTACAGGAATCAAAGGGACCCCAAGTCAGACACAATGGCTGGTTCAAGTAAGTCGGTAATTTCGGCCACTCCTTGTTTGTGGTCATCACCTTATCTCTTTATTTAAAGGGTCGTTCGGCTCATCAACACGTGCCAGTTACGTACATATTAGAATATTTCGAACACATAACGTTACCAGCTCTAAGTTGGCTAGGTAGGTCAGTTGGTAGGTCAGTTGGTAGGTCAGTTGGTAGCTCAGTTGGTAGGTCAGTTGGTAGCTCAGTTGGTAGCTGTATACAGGACTGCACCTGTATTAGCAAAGCTTAGAATCCTGTTGTCCTGAATTTTGTTTCAAGTTTTGTTTAAATCTTTAAATCTTTCTCCCGTAGTTGAAATAATTATATGATACTTCGTCAGGAGCCATAATCGGGGACGGAGACCGTAAGCGCGCGCCATTTCTAGTATTGGGGTTGTCCCCATGATATGGGACAATAATTCTATTTTTAGAACAAATTGCGCCATCGCCTGCGACACACGCGTGTACGTGCTGCGAGGATTTTTGCGGATGTCGCGCGGGGGAAATGGCGTCCGAAATTCCCGAAATTTTTCATGTTTTTGGCCCACAATTCAACGCCTTTACGTCTGTTGGAATTTTGCTTAAGTATTTTCGTCGTAAGCTGCTCCAGTTTGAGTGAAGTAAGACAGTGTCGAATTTAGGTATGTTCCGCTGTAAGCTTATATACATCGCTGACCAAGTTGTGTTCCGACGGATGCTTCTTTTACATGAGCTGTACATTACTCCACTTTAAATTTCACATATGTTG
This sequence comes from Orbicella faveolata, assembly GCF_042242905.1. NCBI lineage: Eukaryota > Metazoa > Cnidaria > Anthozoa > Scleractinia > Merulinidae > Orbicella > Orbicella faveolata. Next base: position 15,010,481 of record NW_028301539.1, read on the forward strand.
AAGGTTAATAGCTTTTCCATTACACAGCAAAAAACTAGCTGGATATATTTAGATATAGCAGAGCTTCAGGACTTCATAGTTTCCTAGCTCCTCTTCAGTCTTGCCACACGCTTGCGAGGAATTTGTCAGTCTATCGCGACCGAAAAGTAAAACAAAATAATTGCTAGTTTGAGTTTCGCTTGAATTTTAAGCAACGCTTGATGTTTCATCAAGGCCCAATAACTTTACGTCCGTAGATACTGCTCAGTTTTATTCGTGTAAAAATCCAGTAAATTCTCTGTTGTCGATGAATGAGAGCGCTCGCCGATGCGCGTTTTATACGGTCAGTAAACATGACAAATTGTACTTCCGAAGCACTTTTGTGTGAAAGCGTACATCGAACTCAAACAATAACTCTATAGTTTTTAAATATGTTTAAGATTGATAAATGTTTGGGAACATATTAAAAGCTAAGCTGAAAATAAGTGAATAAAGCAGAAATAATCAGCAAAGTTACGATGACGCTTTCTTTAATCAACTTGGAATAACGATTTCGATTTTGTTGATCGAGTTATCAAAACTCCTTGTCTATTTTCATTTTCGCAGTGTAAAACTTCACTATGCTTATGTTGAAGAAACACACATGATATTAGTAGCCTTTTTTGCGTTCGTAAAATTTGTTACAGCATCTCAGCACAAGAGATAACGAAAGAAATCTTTGTCAAGATTTGTTGACAATTGAAAACACCGACTCGGACTTGAAAGTGCACGAGCTGCACTATGCAAATGAGCTAATTGTACGCGTCAGACTTTCCTTTCAAAAACATTTGCAAACTCACCAAACAAGCAAAAACAATAAGAAACCATCAAAACAGGTTTTTGTTATGATGAACCATTGTCTGAGAAACTCACAAATTAACTCGATACCAGAGTAGAGAGTTTTCTTGCTATATTCTTAAGTCAGAACAAACGCAAAAACATACGCGTAAGCTTACAACTAGCGTGAGCAGATCTTATTATTCATTCCCAGCGCGAGACTGAAGTCTTGTTTTCGACCCTGAAAAGCCCACCTTTATCGTTAGCTCAGAGCATAAAACTACATATAAGCGCCCTGGTTCGTATTCCCTTCCTTATTCCCTACCATCGCTGTGAAAAATACGCAAGAGAATCTCTCAACTCTCATGATTTGATCACGCAACGTGACAACATCCACGCGAGAGGCCCCGACATGTGCGTGAATCCGCACGGATATATGACGTCAGGATGGCGCAATTTGTTCTAAAAATAGAACAATTGTCCCATATCATAGGTGCGCGCGAATCCCGAGACTTACGGTTTCCGTCTCCGATTATGGCGCCTGGCTTCATACATTTGCAAAGCGTACATTTGTTTTGTTGTTTTCCCAGAACCTTCCTAAAGACTCTAAGGTTGGAGTAGATCCTTTTCTTATCTCCATATGTAAGTGTTGCTTTTTCTTGTTGTAATGATTGTTCGATTTGCACGATATAAGCAAGTCCTTCAGTTCTTCAATTTCATCGCCAAAAGAGGAACTAAACAGATTTTAAACGTATCGTGTACTTTAGACAGCGTTAGGCTACATCATCCAGACTTTACCAGAAGACTGGTAACATACCAGTTACACATGTTTCTCTTGGAGTGAAACAAGACTCGAACCTGTTCCGAAAACAGCACGCTAACATAGAAACTTTCTGATGTGATGGAATTACAGCAATGTAGTTTGAATGTTGGGAACATACTCTTCCAGTTATTCGTCTCTTCTATTAGTGTCTCATGATGACGTCATAATATTTTGCTCTGATTGATTGAATCCCTGTAGGTGAATGGGATCGAATGTTCAAGGTATAGTAACCGCTTTTCACATAAATCACCAATGTGCATCAAGTGTTGTGACTTTACTGAGACAAGTGTTACGTCATCAGGAGCTCAAGAAATATAAAATAGAATTGATTCCAGTCATGAAAAACCTGGTTGATGTTATCTGGCCTGTCCGACCAAAGCCCAAATCCAAGAAGCTGATAGTGCTTGATACGTTTTACTCAGGTAAGTATCAATTGTTATTTCCAAGTCTTAACCCTTTGAATACCAAACTTTCGCCAAAAAATGCCGTTTTTACCGCTTAGTCAGGCTTTTTGGCTACCATGACGCTAAATAAGCCTAAGTTTTGCTAGGATAGCCTTTTTTTTACCAAAAGGAGAGATTTTTCGAGGATTACGTGCACAATTGAGCAATATTTCAATTCCGGACATGCGCATAAGCCAAAATTTGGACTTTTGTTTTGGTCCCATTACCCATTCTCGATTTTGTTTGTTGCCCCGTTCCTTTGTTTTTTCTCGGCCCTTTTAGTCTGGCTACCTTTTGCGTTGCATGTTCTCTCTGGCTGCCGTGAAAAGTTGGATGTTAATTACGGGCGAAGCCTAGAAATGGACCTTTATCAATCATAGGCATAGTGGATCATTTTACCACCCTTTTTGCACCAAACCTAATAACGTTGTTTTTCGATTTGCGACGTCGGAATGTCGTCGATATTTAAACCTGACAACTGTACGGATAGGCCTAGCCTAGTTCTACTATCTGCTTATCAAGAATATCTGATGACATTGAAATTGATGACGTCACAAGTGGTACAAAGAACATGGCCATCAATTACGCGTATATGCGTAATTGGGGCTCAAAGGGTTAATTGCAAAGATTAATTCTAAATCCTTTTTCCTTACTGAACCAAATGCCCCTTGCTCAGTCTTTCTATTATGTAATAACTGCGTTATTACAATTCTTCGACAATTTTCCGCATTGATTAGAAGTTCGCCATATTAAACATATCAGACCTGTCCGTTTTCCAGGATAAGTCTGAGCAGCAATAGAAAATTAGCATGGGAAAATCCCAAATTAATTTAGAGACACAAAATAAATAGAAGAAAAAAAAGAAACAAATTGAAAGACTATTCAAAGACTATTTTCTTAATTTGGCAGTCAATAAGAAAGGAAACTGAGAAACTGTTTAGTCATAACATGTTTCCACAGTCTATAATATTATTTCCTTTTTTGTTTGTAACTGTACCTGTGATAACTATTGTTGAATGTAACTATAATTGTAATTGCCATTGCCTTATGTGCCACTTAGGCACGAAGGGAATCATGTATATGTATGTGCGTAATTGCTATATTAATTATAATTTTTAGGTAAAAGATGGCAAGATAAAATCGTAGCTCTACGCGAATCCATGAAAGCGAGATCTGCAACTGCTGTAGTTCTTCAAAAGCTCGATGAAATAGCGTGTAAGTAAGAGTAACAAATAAAACAGAAAGCCCGCTGCTCAAAACTTCATTTTTAGTCAATCGAACTCGCATAAAGTTAGAGCCTTTCGTACATGCACTCTTTTTTTTGACAGCAAAGTGTAAAACTAAAAGCACGTCTCAATTTCAAAATAGAATAATTTTTTGCTATCCTCTCAGTACTCCTTATTTAGGCGATTTTTTTAATGCTGATTATTATTTCATTATCTGCATGAATGACGTCACCTAATGTCTTCAGCAGCTATTTGATTCAACCTTATTTCCAGGGAAAGAGCTTCCAGGGAAGACGACTGAAATTATAGGCTACCTTCCTTAGACCTTACTTGGAAAATATACGTAGTGTTTGTTTTCATGAAAAAGATGAAGAAGCATCTTTTTATCTATAAAATGAAAAACCGGTTTTTTTCGGTTTCTCTGCCATAGGGCTGTTAAATCTTCGTGGATTTGATATCAAGTACACGCCTGTGTTCTTCTCTTATGCAATAGTTACAGACACCAACGTCACGTAAGTATGAAACGTGACATGTAAGCACTTGATATTTGCACAACTTACACCTTGATTGTATTACTCATCATGTTTATTGCCCTGAAAAAAACTTATCCCGTCGGTTTACCATTTCTGGCTGCAGTCGGAAGGAATGTGTATTACCTATTTGTGTTACTTGTAGATTGTTTGTAGATTTTTGCAAGTTAACGCCAGAAGTGAAAGATCATTTGATTGCCGATGAGTGTCCCAATGAAAAGAACCTTTGCGTACTACTAAAGCCATATAAAGATATAACTGAGGCAGTGAAGAGACTAGCTGGTCAAAATGGCGTTCAAATATTGGTAAGTATCGCTAGTTTAGAAAAACATTCAGAATTCTGTAATTCTTCAAAGGGTCACTGTACTTAGTAGTACACTGGAGGTCCTAAGAGAGGGATGGAGGGGACGTACAGAGGCCGAGAACACGGGTGTGAAAAAGAATTACTTGCGTCTTTCAGAAGCGTTAGGAAAATCTTCAAGAGTGATCGTGTGGGATTATTCGAGACAGTACCCAGTACAGTTATTACTGTTGTGTGCTACCCTCAATAAATAAAGTTCATTATTATTATTATTATAATCATTATTATAATTATTATTATTACTATAATACTATTACTATATTACTATTACTATATTACTATTATTATTATTGCTATTATTATTACTATTATTATTATTATTATTATTATTATTATTATTATTATTATTATTATTAGCCAACCCCATACTAAGAGAATATTGGGCCGGCAATGGAGCAATCTGATTGGTTGATTTTAGTCTTAAGTCATTTAGTTATTTCAGTTGATTTTAGTTTTCTGAACAAACTTAGTTCTGTAATATGTTGCAATTGCACTTGAGTATAAATGATGACAATTTTCAGTTTGTGTCTATTCAGTTTAATGTTGTTTTTCGTTTTATCGGCTCAGGTTAGTACAACATCAAGTCATGGGATAAGAATGAACATTCCAAAGGTCAGCAGTTAGAAACGAGTTATTTGTTTAAGAAGCAATCATGAATTTTGGCCGGGTACTGATTAGGCCTAGTATATCTCTTTAGCTTGGGGGGTTTGTATTCTCGCTATACACCATGTGATATTCTCGAGAGGGTTGTTCTTTCATCCATCTAAAAATTATTCATTCATGTGCACGCAACCATTTAAAAATTTGACAGCAAGAATTCTCAAGGGTATATCACATGGTCAGAAATGGGGAAACAAACCTTCCAAGCTAAAAAGGTCTACTAGGGACGTAAGTGCAAAAATATGATGACAGTAAGTGTTTGGATCTTATTATCGCAATTGCAGTTAGCACGTTTTTTTTCGAAGGCAACGTGTGTTAAACATAGCCAGTTTTAACGATCGGTTCCGAACGGAAAGGGCGAAGTCAGCAAGCTTCACTAACAGCAGCAATAAGGGTAATAACTATAACGCTTCGTAATAACAAATAGGTGGACGACATAAAGATCGTGTTCATGAAAAATAGTGACTTGGATAAGCGTTCTCCAAGGGTAAGCTACGAGGTTGACAGAGACACGCAGCCGTCGTTTATAGCGTCCTGCTTTGATATTGGACAGCCATGTTATCCGTTGACTAGTATCCAAGGTATCCGCTGACAAGTATCACGTTACCATATCGCTACCATATAAGTATAAATTTTTCTTGTATACAAATGTTTTTAGCTGTGTAGTTTGAGATTATTCAAACTCAGAACAGAAGGTCAAACAATATACAGCAAACATAACCGCAAAGTTACAAGACTCAAATCAAAATTCTCGCTTATCCTGGGTTAACTTAATCGGCCTTGAACAGCCCGGTCCAGGAGCTCCGCTTTTAGGCTTGGCTTAGGCTACGTTCCTTTGGGGTGATCTGGATCAGGATCAGTGATTTAAGATCTGTCGGGATCATGGTGCATCAAAGAAACCGATGAATCCATGAGCAGAATGGAGTCATCGGTTCTTTTGATTCACCATGATCCAGACAGATCTTGGATCACTGATCATAATCCAGATCACTCCAAAGGAACGTACCCTAATCTATATATTACTTGTCCGCAGTGTTCCGCAGCCCGGTTTAGTTTTACAGGTATTCAGGAAGACCTTTTATTCAGACCTTCTTGCAACTCGAAGGACGATACCATTGCTTCTAAGCCATTATCGTATTTTTAAAGGGCCACTTGCTTCACCTACCCTGCGATGGAGTTCACATGCTCCCTCTCCCATCCCTACCCGAAGTTAGCAAATTTCTGTAACGGTCTTCCAGTATTTTGTAATATTGTGTGCAACAAACATAAATCTGAGGGCCACGTTTTTGAACAGGAACTGGCATTTCGCTAACTTGAAGTTCCTTTCCCGCTTTCCCAATATTCTACCCCTATAATCCCTCGTCCTACGAAACATCCTACGCCATTATACCATGCTCTACGAATATAGTTAGCGTACGCGTAATATTTTGGTCTTTTGCTTATTTTTACTTTAGTTCAGTTTTTTTATATACATATTTTGGCGGGCGTTTTCAATATAACGATTATTCCACTCGCGCTTGTTGGCTATCTACCATCTCATATCCAACGTGCGCTCGTGGATTAATTGTTAACTACAAATGTAGGAGTGTATTGCAAGGAAACGTTCTCTACAAATTACAGAAAAATGTACTACTTTATGTTTTTTTAGGAGAAGTTGCTAATAGACGAGTCTCCAGTTGATTTGCCAAAAGCAATCAAAAATCCGACAGAAGTTCGTGGAATGAAAAACGCCAATGTAAGTAAATATTGTTCCTCTGTAAGTCTTCCCTTGCCAAATTGTATGGCTTTCCTCAGCACTCGAGAGTCATCCTGAAAGAGTTGACTAAAGCCTCCAGTATGTACAGTTAAGATGGCTGATGACGATTTCGAGTATTCTACAGGATATTTCTTTGATGAATCACTTCTGGCACTCTTCAAAAGATTAAGCTTTGATAATAAGTATCTTATGTGAGCCCAATCATTAGGGAACAAATTGTAGTCATTTTTGGCAGACTAGGTTACATAGCAAAAGCACATGTTAGCCCAAGGACCAATGACTTCCATTTTCCATTTTCGAAATGTGATCGGTAAGTAAAAACCCATTTCTTGGTAAAATTAAGTGCAAAAGTTTACTGAAGAGGTGCAGAGACAAGCAGATCATCTTATTTTATTAGGTTGTACTGTTACTATGGCAACCTGTTATGTTAACAAAAAGATTATCTGTATAGTGGTAGTATTGATTCATCAAAAAGTACTGGATTCACTCTAACAATAGTTGAGGAACCTCTTGAATACAGCCCGTTTGTAAACCGTATTTTCTCCGCACACACAAAAAAGGCCGGAAAAAGTGCGTTAATAAGGAGCGAATAAAAATTGAATTTCAGATGGCATATCACATTGATATCAGTGCGCTTAAGATACGATACTGATTACATAGATTGGCGTAGGTTTTAAATTGGAATTTGAAGTCTGAATATAGAAATTAAACCGCCAGCCTTTGGTATTAAGTGAGCCAGGTCTATCTTCAATAGAAATTTCTTTGTTTCCTTTTTTCATTTTTCCGCAGCTAAAGGACTGCGTCGCTCTATGTGAATTCTTCTCTTGGATTGAAAAAGAGGTACAATCACATAATTGAGGAATCAAGCGAACCACGACAACGATATACGGCGTTGCTAAATTTAGAGAAAATGTGGTTCTTTAAAAAAAAAAGACTTGACAACAACGTAAAAGAAAATTTATGTTTGGTTCTAAAAAGACGTGCTTCTTCTCTAACTGATTATGTTGAGTCAAAAACCAACGCATTGTAAGCAGAGAAAATCTAGATAATTGCCGCGTTGAGATACAAGTCGTCTTCGGGGTGTTGTTGATGATGCTTGCTTGATTTCAGAATGGGAAAATACCATAAGATTAAAAAAGAAAATAATTAAGTAAATAAAAATAATAATAGGAAATAGAATTGGCAGTGGCACATCCCACGGAGAGGCTTCATCCACTGCTTCCAAATCGAATTGCCTTTGCAGTGATGTTTTTTGTGGAGGGAGGAAAACCAGAGAACCCGGGGCAGAGAAAACCCTCCCAGCAGCGACAAAACAAACTCAACCCACTTATGACATCAGGTCCAGGAGTCGAACCCGGGCCACTGAGGATCATTACTCCCCAAAACCTTTTTGCGAAGGCTCTTTTACTTCTTACACACTCTTTCTGGGTTTTCAGTTATTAAATCATGGCCTTTTTATTGTTGTTTCAGATTGCACGGAACTCAACTGAGCTTACGGAATTAACCGCCGAGACCAAGTTGTTATACTTTAGATCGTAAGAAATGTATTATTGTTCAAGCTAATTATACGAAATGAAGGGACAAAGTAGGCCGCACTTGGAATCTAAGACACTTTGTCTTCTTTAATTTCTCAGTGTTTGTTGAATTTGCCTTGAGTCGTTTGTAATCACAGTCTCCGACTCATTCTTTATCTCTACTGACTCTACTCAACCGGAGTTTTGTCTGTTCCATATAGTAGAACCAAAACAATGTTTACAGTGATTTTCATGGCTTAATGAAAATCAGTTCATTTCTTAATCAGAAGTCCGAAAGAACGAAAATTGGAATTGCTATCTTACAGCGAGAAACACTACTAATTCCTTATACTTTTGTTTAAGGCTGCAGGAGAACTTTATAAGTCCTAGCTTTGCCACAATTTCTGGCTTTGGACCAAACAGTGCCATCATTCATTACAAGTAAGGAGACTTCACAGAGTAGAATACCGCAACAACTTAGCACAGGATAGAAAAGAAAAGCCTCCTGGCGTGGCACAACACAACATAGTTTGATATTGAATCAGATAATTGTTGTGTTAATTACGCGCCGGTTTTATTCAGCAAAGCAGTCTCTTCGGCTCTCATAGTTTTGTAACAGCGCAATTCAGTAGTAGACGCGAAGCACTAATGCATTTTGAGATACATTGTATTTGCACCTGAAGCTTATGCGCCACCCCTCGTATGTACAATCTCTTCATACTCTTTTTCGAAGCTTATACAATCAACATACTTAATATTACCAATATATCCTACAGAGCTATACAGACAGCGCTGGACATACAAGAGTAGGATGAAATCACAAAGTAACCCTTAGACGCTGCTTTATGTTTTGTTTGTTTGTTTCTATCCTGGCAGAGCAAATCAATATACAGACGCTAGGATCAACAACAGCAATATTTATTTGTTGGATTCCGGAGGACAATACTTGTAAGGTTTCCTTTGTATGCCGGTTGGTTTAATCAAATGTTTCTCTAACGATTACAGCAACTTTCCAAACCCTTGAATAGTCTAGATTTCTATCACCGCCGCTCGTAGGCCTAGCAAGACCGGTAAAATATTTATAACAACTTATAATAACTTGGTGTTTCTGATGTAAATGAGCTTCCGTTGACATAAAGAAAATCTTACTTTGTCTTGGCTCCATGTTTAGAGATGGGACAACAGACACAACACGCACTGTCCATTTTGGAGTCCCTACCAAACACCAGAAGGTAAGTGTCCTTTTCTTTAAAACGGAGCTTTTTCAAATACCAATATTGCGTTTTCGATGTTTCCATGAAATAAACAAGTAAGGAAGTTAGGTTCATTTAGTTATCTCTGCCACCAATTTCATCACACAGGATTGTTACACGAGAGTTTTAAAGGGACATATTGACATTGCCAGTGCAGTCTTTCCTAATGATACATACGGTGAGAAACATTCTACTTTATCCTCTTTCTTTCTAATTCATGGTCTATGAACTGAAAACTGACGGGAACCAAATCCCGGATAAGTTCGGAAAATTTTTAGATTTTTTCTATCGATCATTATATTTGCCAAACCATGGTATGCCGTGTGCAGTATACCTGGCAAAATTGGTTGGATCAGTGAAACGATATAGAAAGTACTTGCCAAGTTATGCTTGTCTGACCTCAATGCCATTGATAGTGTAACTCACTGTAACTGTATATAAGCGGGCACTGGGTCAGCATAAAGTTCTCACAACAATAGCTGAAAAACTACTCGTTGTTCGCTTTATACGTTAGGTGTGGAAACTTTTAAAATCGTGTTTTAATTTTTATTTATAACGTTCGTTGAAGGAAGGACTTTGGACGTTTTTGCACGTGAACCCCTGTGGAAAGTGGGCCTGGATTACCGACACGGCACGGGACACGGAATAGGACACTTTTTAAACATACATGAGGGTACCATTTGTTTTTGGCCTTAGAATGAACTCATCGAATACTTAGTACTTCATGTAACATCAGTCTTTTTCTTGAGTATGTCATATCTCTTTTTAAGAAATAACGCATTTAAGTTCTCGCCGTCCAAGTTAATGTATCTGGTATTTATGGTCTGATCTTTTACACATCAAAAACGATTCAAAGTAGTGTTGAAACCCATTTTAGCTTTCGCAACTCTCAGAGAAGCCAACCATTACTTTTCTCTAGCCGCTAGAGTTTTGTCTCAGTGTGAGCCGTGTCATTCCATTCGACTGTTAATTTGTTTGTAGGACCACAGTGTATAGCGCCAGGATTTCCTATCGAAGACGAGAAAGTTCTGATGCCTGGTATGATTCTATCAGACGGTAAGTCACAGTAAATAATATATTGTCGTGGCTAGTAAAAGAAAATGTTCCTCACGTTAGGTTGATGTTCTGTTGGCCCCATAGATTAGGTGGGGTCTGTCTCCTACACAGGCTTGTAAAAGTTATAAAGGGAACTTAGTATAATAACAGGTGGTACATTCATTTACTTCTTCATGTAGCACACATTTGGCAAAATGTAGACTTAACTGAAAGTTTTTTCTAGTCTCATTTTCCCCACATGCTTGGGTCAGATCCGGACAGAGGGTAAAACATTTGGCTCTACATCAGTGCTAAATATTTCCCTTTCCGGTCCTCCGACTCAATCAATAAGCTCGTAGGAAGACCTGAAACATCGCCTTGACGAAGCAGTTGAAACCACACAAACCAGATGGTAGACCTGTTTCTTAGTAAACATTGTGACTGCGTTTAACTAATTTATTTTTTAGAGCCTGGATATTATGAAGATCGTAAATTTGGAATTCGACTTGAAACAGCTGTCCTTGTAAAATCTGCCAACACAACGGTCAGTACCAAATTTTATTACATCTCTCAGTTACTACGCGCGCTGTGATTGGTTAACTTAGCGGGCCGTACTCTACTGTACAGCCCGCTAAAATTTAAAGCTGTCTTTGTTGCCAAAATGTTTCGTGATTTATCACCAGGTGTTGTTAACTTTTATAGCAAGTAAAAGTCTAAAACTTTTTTTTACTTTAAATTGTGTATTAAAACGTGCTAACGACTTAACAACGATTTCAAATTGACTCGTTTTGCTTTCGACTTGCATCAGAAATTTGAAGCCGTTCAGCGTGAATAGAAATCGTTCCCGAACCCGTCAGAAACACAGGAGAGATATAATAAATATCTTACTAACCTCGTCTTCTCGGTTCGTCCTGTAAGTTACGAATCCTCCTTTTTTCCCCGTCGATTTATAGATTATTTATGGCCCGCGCGCTTCGCGCTAGGGCCATAAATCGAAGGAGAAAAAACTGGATCTGTAACTTACAGTACGGACCTCGAACTCGGTTAGTAAGAGGTATGTCTGCCTATCTCCTTCCAACTTCTGAGTTAAGGAAACAGTTCTTTCAGCCTCGGTTATGACGACTGTGTCCATACTTTCCATTCTTTATTTCACTTCTCATTTTTTTTTAGTCTGTAATTAGTCTGTCTTCTTTTTTCGGTTTTCCTTTCATCCAAACCATAAGTTTTCTGCATTGCTTTGTCGTGATTTGTTTGAGTGTTTATTTGAAAAGCCCTATCAGGGAAGTGACCCATAAAGTTATCTATTTTTTGTCGTTTCAGTTACTGATTTCTATTTTATTCAACTTTTTTATTTATTGCACAGTATCATTTCGATGGACTGGATTACCTTAAGTTTGAGCCAGTTACATTTGTAAGTATTCGCCGTACAGACTGAGTCACTCGTGATTATGGGGAGACATCGAGTTATTAAACCTTAAATAGGAATTTAAAATATTTAATGGAGAAACGTTTTCAAGTCAAATTACTTGGAAAATAAAACTTCTGAGCCCTCAGCGAGTGGAAGCCATGGTCTTCGAGATATCGCTTGAATGGTAATGGCTCCACTCCCGTTGGGGATCAAAATTTTTGATCTCCGAGTATAATCGACCTAGAATGCTTCTCGTTTATTTCCTTTAATCTAAGTCCCCATTCAACTTACAATTTGTGCTTTTTCTTTAATGAGAGACGAGATTTTTTCACACATTCTTGCTTAGGGGGGGGGGGGGGGGGAGGGGGGTGAGAGGAAATCCTAAGAGATTGGTCGGATGAAAGTTAGGAGAGGACTAAAATAGTACAGAACTTAATGCCCACCGCCAAACAGATTACTCCATCACACAAGAAGAATTCATCCGTAAATTACTTAACTCAAAATGCTCCAATTCTCTTGGGAGTAACAGAAATGATCTCCAACGAACATGGCTGTATACGTTTGCACATTCGATGTACTTCATATAGAGTAGTTCACGCTCTAAGGGGCATTATGGGTAAGAAACAAAGCGGCAAAATATACGTTTTTCTTAAAAATTGGTAAAAAGGAATTAAATGGTTGTCACTGGCTAAAAATATGGTTATCGGACGTTTCGGCCACTACTGTTGCCTTCTTCAGCAAAAGATGGAAAATGCAAATGTTAAACGGCGTCCTGCTAGAATATGTAAAAGATGTGTGATAAAACTAAATGAGCAATAGTCTCTAGAGTATTCTTAATGAGTGTAAAAATTCTTAATGCCATTGTACACATTCGGTAGCGCTATGTGTTCGTTTATAGCGTTCCTGTCTCGCACGGAATGCCAAGCTTCAAGAATTAGTCTTTGTTTCCATACTGATGATCTGTCGACAATTTCAACGTTCTCCAAATCTATTTGGTGACCGTTGAGCATATGGTGTTTGGCCAATAAAGAGTTTTTGTCCAATGTTGCTATAGCCTTTGCGTGTTCTTTCATACGTGTTTTTAACGCGCGTGATGACTGACCAACATAAACACAGTCACAATCTTTACATTTGATCTTGTAAACAATGCCTCTGGAAGCCTCTTTCTCGATCTTGTCTTTAGGTTTTTTGAGTATGTTCGAGATGGTACGAATAGGTTTATGGGCGACCTTGATATTGAAACCTCGAAGAACGTTTGCGACTCTTTCGGAAAAACCTTTGGCGTAGGGGAGGATGACAAAACCACGATGGTCGGTATCATTCGTTTCTTGTTGTCTACTCCGTTGGCGGCCATTGTGAATGAAGTTTGCAGGGTAGTTATTAGTGGCAAGGGCTTTCGTTACTCGTTTAGTTTCCCGTGAAACTTCCTCCTCCGTGGAAGGAATGTTCCTTGCGCGATCCATGAGAGTGCGCACGACCGAGTGTTTATGCTGAGGATGGTGGTGTGATTTGAAATCAAGGTAACGGTCGGTGTTAGTAGCTTTCCTGTAAACAGACACAGCGATCGAGCCATCTTCTTGTCTGGTTGTTTTTGTGTCGAGAAAGGCAATGGAACCTTCTGATTCTATCTCGATTGTAAATTTGATGTGAGGGTTGATGGAATTGAGATGTGAGTGGAATTCATCTACGTGCTCTCTTTTAACACATACGTGGCTGTCATCTACGTATCTAAACCACCATTTAGGAGGGTTAGGGGTCGATGAGAGAGCCTTTTCTTCGACATGTTCCATGACGAGATTGGCCAAGATGGCGCTGACTGGGGATCCCATCGGACAACCGAAAATTTGTTGGTAATGGTTGCCTTGGAATATGAAGAAATTGTTGTCGAGGACAAACTGTAGAAGTATCATGATATTTTGGATAGACAAGTTGGTTCTTTCCGGTAGTGATTGGTCAAAGTCCAGTCTCTCTTTAACCACTTCGATTGCTAGGTGGGTTGGAATGCAAGTAAACAGTGACACGACGTCAAAAGATACTAGAATCTCGTCGGGATCTACTGACAAGGTGCGGATCTTTTCGACGAAAGATGCACTGTTTTTGACTGTGTATTCGGAAAGAACCAACTTGTCTATCCAAAATACCATGATACTTCTACAGTTTGTCCTCGACAACAATTTCTTCATATTCCAAGGCAACCATTACCAACAAATTTTCGGTTGTCCGATGGGATCCCCAGTCAGCGCCATCTTGGCCAATCTCGTCATGGAACATGTCGAAGAAAAGGCTCTCTCATCGACCCCTAACCCTCCTAAATGGTGGTTTAGATACGTAGATGACAGCCACGTATGTGTTAAAAGAGAGCACGTAGATGAATTCCACCCACATCTCAATTCCATCAACCCTCACATCAAATTTACAATCGAGATAGAATCAGAAGGTTCCATTGCCTTTCTCGACACAAAAACAACCAGACAAGAAGATGGCTCGATCGCTGTGTCTGTTTACAGGAAAGCTACTAACACCGACCGTTACCTTGATTTCAAATCACACCACCATCCTCAGCATAAACACTCGGTCGTGCGCACTCTCATGGATCGCGCAAGGAACATTCCTTCCACGGAGGAGGAAGTTTCACGGGAAACTAAACGAGTAACGAAAGCCCTTGCCACTAATAACTACCCTGCAAACTTCATTCACAATGGCCGCCAACGGAGTAGTCAACAAGAAACGATTGATACCGACCATCGTGGTTTTGTCATCCTCCCCTACGCCAAAGGTTTTTCCGAAAGAGTCGCAAACGTTCTTCGAGGTTTCAATATCAAGGTCGCCCATAAACCTATTCGTACCGTCTCGAACATACTCAAAAAACCTAAAGACAAGATCGAGAAAGAGGCTTCCAGAGGCATTGTTTACAAGATCAAATGTAAAGATTGTGACTGTGTTTATGTTGGTCAGTCATCACGCGCGTTAAAAACACGTATGAAAGAACACGCAAAGGCTATAGCAACATTGGACAAAAACTCTTTATTGGCCAAACACCATATGCTCAACGGTCACCAAATAGATTTGGAGAACGTTGAAATTGTCGACAGATCATCAGTATGGACACAAAGACTAATTCTTGAAGCTTGGCATTCCGTGCGAGACAGGAACGCTATAAACGAACACATAGCGCTACCGAACGTGTACAATGGCATTAAGAATTTTTACACTCATTAAGAATACTCTAGAGACTATTGCTCATTTAGTTTTATCACACATCTTTTACATATTCTAGCAGGACGCCGTTTAACATTTGCATTTTCCATCTTTTGCTGAAGAAGGCAACAGTAGTGGCCGAAACGTCCGATAACCATATTTTTAGCCAGTGACAACCATTTAATTCCTTTTTACCAATTTTTAACATGCCTGGCTACACACCGAACATTTTTAAATACGTTTTTCTTCAATGTCCGTTCTGAGTGTCATTTTCGAGTAGAAAATTTTACTGTAAATAGAGAAACCTCTTTTCTACATTTACGAGCGTTTGTGAGTCGATTGAGCTTGGTATTAGCCTACTTATCACAGTAACGGTAATGTTATTTTTGTGGCTTGAGCGGCTAAGACTTGATCAAATCATTCGGTTTAACCGTAAAAAAAATTCCTACGCCCACAAAATGACTCGATCGGCTCAAAAACGCTGGTAAACCTAGAAAAGGGGTTTCTCCGTCTACAGTATAAGTTTCGTCTCCAAATATGAAATCAAAAGGGAAATATAAAGATAAACATTTGTTTTACGGCTTTGCTTCTTTGTAAATTTGCCCTGATTACCCATAATGCCCCTTAGAGCATGAACCCCTCTATTGTATGGCATTTACAGAACGCTGAACCCCTTTGGCTCAAGTCTACAACATGGCCACTCATTCTGTTTACATTTGCTACTTAACCATCATCGTTTTATTTCCCTTTTCAGATACCTTTTCAAAGGAAGCTTATTGACGTGTCAATGATGAGCAAGTCGCAGGTAACAGCATGAAAACGAGAACGTGTTAGTTTAAAAGACTGAAGACGTTGCACCTACTACTCTAAATACTTCTGAAAACTTACGGTCATTTTATGCCCGCACTGACTCCAAAGCTCTTTATAACGAAGCATTTAACCTCATCCATGAGAAGTTGTCACCATATTTTAAGTATTTTAGATATTTATTACTGTTGCTTTAGATTAGAATTCTAAACAAAGCTGCGAAGAACTGAACGTAACAAAACCCCAATTCACGGACCGTCTCCCTCCCTTCCCCCTCCGACCACCGCAAGCTTAGTTCACGAGTTGCCATAGTGGAGACTGATATCATTTATAATAGCTGTGAAAAGGCTTTTATTCGGCTAAAAGCTACTCTTAATTTATTGTGAAATTTATCTCGTTCTCCAGGGATTGGCTACGAGTAAGTTGCTGTTCTGAATTTTCATGTTGCAAAACAAAAACTAAATTTCATAAATAAAAACCAATAAAGGTTTCAGAGAATGTGTTGACCATACAAAAACAACATTCACCCAGAAATTCCACAGACCGCGTGCTACATCAGATCAGAAGTTATAGACAGTAATTGAAAAAGTACCAAAAAGTTCATTGTTTAGCAGACGTTTCTGGTCTGGACCTTTCGTCAGTGCTAAGTTTTGAAACATCAGATCGTGCTAAATTCAAAATTGTACTCCACCTTGAGGCGTCGTCTTTGAGATGACTGTATATTTGAATACTGTTCTCTTGTTAAATGAATATCCTCTTTTGCGTCATTCAGGCGAGTTCAGTTTATAATTACCAATTAGATTATGAGCTCGAGATTTCTGAGGTGATAGTTGATGAGGCCTAAGGCCGAATCAACTATCGCCTCATAGAAATCTCGAGCTCATAATCTAATTGTTTTAGTAGAATTCTAACTGAAATTTGCTTCAAATAACGATTCCAAATATTTCTGGTCTTAACATTAAACTTCTCGCTTTAGAGAGTTCGCGCGGACTGAGTTGTCAATTTGACATTTTGAGTTGTGTGCGCGCGCTTATCAGTTTCTTTCAAAAAATTAGAGTTTTTTTAATTCCAGAAACCGTGAATGTCCTTTTTTCGGTCTTCTCAGGAATTTAATTATCCATTTGTTTTTAAATCTTCTTTCAAAACTTCGGAGAAACGAGAAAACGTCGAAATCTTAGTGACCACACCAAGCCACTGAACACTAATTAAACAATAGTGTTTCTGTCGAGGAAGTATCGGGTGATAATTGCCCCGTGGAAATTTGATGTTCGTAAAACAAATATTTGCCTGAGAAGCGAGGCTTTGAGGGCAAATATGCTAGTTTTAAGAACATCAAATTTCCAAGGGGCAACTATCAGACCGATAGTTTCGAGACATAAACACTCTATTGTCTTTATTGTTTACCACTAAATTTTCTTCCGCGTGCCAGTTCAAAAATCATATAGAATTATTTTCAACATTTTTAGATAAAAGTCGTGAGAGCCAAACATAAAATTTGAAAAAGAAAACCGACAAAAACCAACTTAATACGATTTCAATTCTTTATTTTCTACAAACCCGCTTGTTTACAGAAAATTTTTCACGGACGAGTGTTATCCATCCGGGTATTTTCCGCGGACGGGCAGTATGGGCTGATAGTGTCTCTCCGCGGACGAACACTATCGCACCACGTGATCAATTTAAACCAATGAGAATCGGAGAAAATTTAGTGGTGAAGTGTAATGGCTGAGTGTGCAATGGCTCAGCCAATCAGATTGCAGCATTTGCATTAGTGTTCAAGTAGAATTCTTCTAATGCCTGATAGTATACGAGTAACTTAGCCAATCAGATTGCAGCATTTGCATTGTAACTACTGTAAAAACCCGCATGTAAGAAGCTGGCAGAAAATTACCATTTTGAAACCCAAAAATGTAGGAACCTGTTTAGCTAAGCTTGATCAAGCAGGTTCTTACATGTGGGTTACAGTTAAATTATGATAAACATTTTAACAGTGTGACTTAAAGATTGCAAATTTATATTACAAGGAAATACACAATACAGTTGTGAATAAATACACTGTACGTTCAAGGACCGAACCCAAGTTTCGATTTATTTAACAACTATATCTCCTTCACATAAATTAAGAACCTAATTCA
Organism: Orbicella faveolata; assembly: GCF_042242905.1. Lineage (NCBI taxonomy): Eukaryota > Metazoa > Cnidaria > Anthozoa > Scleractinia > Merulinidae > Orbicella > Orbicella faveolata. Next base: position 15,028,425 of record NW_028301539.1, read on the forward strand.
GGACCTACTTAGCCTAAATTATCGATAACTACCCTAAAATACAAGAACCTATTTTGCAAGACTTCAAAAAATGTAGGTTCTTGTACGCGGGTTTTAACTGCATTTGCAACGCAAGAACGAAACTTGTCGAAGCTAGCGTAGGAATGACCGTGCTTAACTTACATAGCTGTAATCATGCGCAATTCAGATATTAGTGCCTTGCGTCACTAACCAGCGCGTTTGTGAAGCGTTTGTGACGTTTCGAGTGTTACGACAGTTAATGTTAAGTGTTCACTAGCCCATCATTAGCTTGTCAGAAGGAGGTACATTTATCGGATGCGATTGAGAACTGCAATGATCAATCACAAGTATCACCTTTGTCCAAGTGTCAGTGTTTTTTTGTAAATCTCCATCCTGAGAAAATGCCAATAAGCATGGCTCAAGTTCAGTTCTTCATTTTTGTCACAGGTCGACTGGCTAAATAAATATCACAACAGGACAAGAAAAGTCATCGGAGCAGAGCTCCTAAAGCAACGCAAGAAAAATGCCTATCAATGGCTCATGAGAGAAACCGAACCATTACTTTATTAGAAGCGTTACAATGCAGCGGATCCTACCAAATCTCAAGAGACAAATCTCGTTCCCAGGGCCCTCTCTTATTTCCGTTCTTGAAGTAGAGCGAAAAATCCCGGGAAAAGGTTGCCGCAGAGGATGTTCCAGCAAGGGAAACAAGCGCAAACTCATGTCGCAAAGCTTTTTTAAAATATTTATCACTACAAGAGGCTGGCGCCTTCTAACAAGTGTTTACATACAACAGTCCCCAGTACTGTGCAAGCAAGCATGATTACAATGTGACTGATTCTCAAACCAACGCAGGGTAACACTTATTGCTGTCATCAGATGCCACGTTAGAGTGGTTTTCAATTGAGTGTTGTACAACTAAATCCAAAGTAGCCATTCTAGCCAATCACGAAGAACACAGACAATCCAACAAACCAATCAAAACTCATAATAAAGACATGAAGCTGATGCCAAGCGCGGGAAAACGTGTGCGAGCGATTTGCGATTGGTTTTGGTTTTGCTTCTGATTGGATGAAGAAGTGGCGTGAGGTTTTTAAGCCAGTCATGTAGCGTTGTAATACAAAACCAATTACTTTTCGACACTCGCGTGAAAACCGCTCTATACAAAACAAACAACTTCTAGCTGAACATGAAGTTGCAACACATGCCGCTAATGGTAGAAACTATCATATAATATTTCACAATACTTCACTAAGAAACGAGAACTGTAAAACGTCAAAAATCTGACAGTAACGAATCATTCAGTAATAAAGCTTGAAAGACAACGATGGTTCAATGGCTACTTTTTCTCTGGTTTAGTCGCAGCACAAAAGAACATCTGTGACCCAGTAACAGCTTTACAATTTAGTGTGAGGTAATTTAGCAGCTCGTGTTGGTCGTCCCGGACACTTCCTGGCTCGTAGAGTCATGGAATGCATGGGTAAACGTACAACTTTCTTTCGAGAACTGCGCGGCGAAGAGCCCGGCTGAGGTACTGGAGAGACAAACGATATCGGACTGTTGGAGGGAGACTGGTGGGGAGTAGGTTTCCTGAACCCTTCTCTGCTACGAAATAAAAGAAAAGATTGAACAATAACTATCCACCTGAGGCCAAATGCTCGGAAACACAACTCAAACCACCTCATATTCGTTTCATTGTTAAACAAGCTCGTTACTTTTCCAATCGCTACTTTTGGGAAAGTCTCTACTATCAGGCAGTGGAAACGTTTATCATATGTGGGGCCGTCTATCATGTTGAAAATTTTTTCGAACAAAACTTTGTGACAGGAATCAGTCTGTTCTAGAGAGAAATTTTACAACTCCTGTACAAATGACGGGTACAAATGTACAGTAATGCATCACACTAAAATTGCCTTATATGAAATTTATTATCCAACGTTTTTCGTTCACGAAAACCCAGATATTAACAGGGACTTCCGTTGCGTGCGCTCAGGAGAACTAAGAGGACTACAGTAAACCTGTTGAACCGGTTTCCTAAAGTAAAAATATACTTGTGACATACTTGTACTCGTTCGGCGTGCTCTTTGGGATGTATTACGTTGATAGTTTAATTTACGTAACAGTAAAACCTTCGGATGAATTTTGTTTTAACCTTTGTACAAAGATGTACCTGATATTTAATCAGAATACATATTGGGTCATCTGGGTAGTTTTTGAGTTAAAAGCACATAGCTGAAAATAAGGGTGTTTTTAACAAGTTATACTGTTCTTATGGTAATCTGTTATGTCAAGAAAATGACCACAACTGGTTCACTAAAGATGGAAGTTTGTTTGGTTTCATTTTATAGCATCAAGTGGTAAACTATAGATAGGTAGAAAGTATATATATTGGATGTCATTGAACAATTCATATCAGTAAAATTAATATCACAGTATTATGTTCTTGCACGATACAAGTGTGCTTTTACGCGGAATTGAATGAAGAAGAAATTTAACTTACCTTCCGTAAGTATCTGTCGGGGTCATTCCAGAAGACCTTCGTCTCGCCATGGAGCGCGTCAAGGGTGGCGAGAAGAAGTACTCCAATGAGGGTGTGGTCGGCACTTGTGATGTCGTCGTGTTAGATTCCCCATGTGTCCCCGGTGGTTGAAGGACCGCTGGTGGGGAAAACGTGTATAACTGGTTTGCTTCCAGTGGTGTGTGATGCGACACCTCAGAAATTCTTTCCTGTTCAACACTTAGGGATTGTTTTTGAGAGAATACTAGTGAAGGTGCATCTGGTGGCGAAGGCTGTTTCTCGGGACTTCTAATAGGACTCCTGGCAGGTAAGGTTGCACTGTTATCAGGGACTGGTTCCAGGGTAGTGTACGGTGACTCTTTCGTATCAACAAGACTACTGATCGTCTGCCAAAAAATGAAATAGAGAAATTAAAGAATAAATGACATACACAACATTTTTGTATCTCTTTCTATATCTACAAGTTTCACAAAAGTCAATTATCCCCTTCGACTCTATTAGTACATTCTTATTTTTACAATAACTGCAGACATTCTCGAGCGCTGATTGGCTAAATTTCATTGTCAATTAGCGGACAGACAAATGAAATTATAATTTATACGATGTTGACACGACCAGCGAGAGCGCACAATTTGACAATTTTTTATTGTAAAAAACAAATTGACCTCAGTTTTTCATGCGTCTGTCCTGTTATTGATCATGAATTTCGTCTTAACATTGTCAAGGTAGCTCTGGATCTATTCCGATATCGCCTCGTGGATCCACGGCTACTTTGACAATGTTATAACGAAATTGATGATCAATAACAGGACAGACGCATGAAACATGGACGTCAATTTGTTAAATCGCTGAGAAAATTGCTTCACTGCGATTGGCAATAGTGATTGGTGATTTAATGTTAAATTTTTAATTCCACCGCAGAGCAAATTAATGCTGGCGTGTTCGTAATTTTTTCACTTATATAGCGACCGTGAAATTCAGAGCGGGAAAACGCAATAAGTATGCACGAGTTTTGGCTGTGCGCCAGGCTCCAAGTTTGAAAAAATGGCGGGACATTCGACGATCGTGTAAACTAAGAGTTACGAACTTTAACTGCTTTCCCAATTTTCCCGCTAAGCAGCCACATTTTAACGTCACTAATGGAAAGCTAGTGTATTGTTTTCCTGGAGAATCAATTTTTTTCGCACAAAATTAACCTAAAGAAGGTTTCCGAACCCTTTATTTCCCCATGGTCTACAGGAAATTTCGGTGCAAAGACATTTTTTTCACAAACCCTCTTTACATATTGCATCGATGCATAAAGCAACCCACTGGATATATAAGCAAGAAAGCCTCTCAGCTGGCAGTGGGAGCCTTGTTTTCTTAACGGAGAGATGCCGAAAAAAATTCATGCTTGCCCAAGTATAAAAATATCAACTGAGCAACATCCTCGTGTACCTTAGTAGCAGTCCACCATCCCCTCCACCATTGCAGCCCGCGTTATTACCTGAGCCCGCAAGTAGGGCTAGGGAAGCGCAGAGAGCTGCGCAGTACGTTTTTCCGCTCTGAACCAGTGAACTGATTGAGGATTACACAACTCGTGACGTTTGAAAGTCCTTTCAGCCGCCCAAAGGCTAGCGCAATTTGGAGAGACTTTTAAATATCATTCCTAGTTTACATCCTTAATTGCACTCGCATTCATTCGATTACCAATACTAATAATAAATTCCGTGAATTAATCATACAAGTTCCTTTCTTCGTTACACGCAATGTCACTCGTAGAACTGGGCAAATGATGCATTCATGACACAGACAGTGAACACGATAGCTCTGACATTACTATTGTACATGCGTGGCTTGAACGCTGAAAAAAAAAAAAGAATAGTTCCGATTTGTAAGAGCCCAACAAACAGTTCATTACCTTTTCTGGCGAAGACGGCTGCTCACTGACGGGAAATAATCTAAAGATACACAAATAAAGACATGTTAGACACAGGCCACAACTAGGCTAGTAAAGTAAGAATGTAGTAAGTGCTTTATTTGCCGAAAACCTCCTAAGAAACACCACGAAAGTAATCAGCGTCGAGAGGTTCAGTGAAACAAAGTAAATCAACATCCAATGTTAACACTTACATTCCATGGACGTGTATCAGATTAACCTTTAGATTCAGTGAATTTGGTATTACGTAATAACACTAAGTCGAAACAGCTCCCTCACTACATGTTTTGGAATATGTATTGTTCTTCACTGACTTTTATTACAAAACTACGAGGATGATTTTGAGTCAAGTTTTCCCTCTGTGCACCTTATTAGGTGTCTGTATTTCGTGATTGTAATAGCTGTTACTGTATAGCATGTACACTCACTGTGCTGAAGTGTCTGCAGTCTGGTGTACGGTAACGGATGATATCTGTGGCTGAACAGATGAATCACCAGCGCTTTCATCATCACTTTCTGCATCTGAAGGACAAAATAAATTTTAAACACGAGCTACACTTACCGTATATAAACACTTACTTGGATAAATACAACCGAGCCTCCCCGAGCGATCACTTATCGTATCTGACCTTTGCCTCTAAGCGGTCAATAAGCACTTCGCCTCAGGGAACATTGAGGGTCTCGGGGAAACAAAACTCACCGTTTCCCTTGGAGACAGTCATTTAAGTGTTTTGTTACACCTCCCAAATCAAAAATATAATCACTTTGTTATACCTCCCAACTCAAATACGTTTTCCGATTGGAGGAAAACGTGTCACGTGTCGTGGGTCAAAACTCGCGAACTCCCTAGGGAGACAACAACGTGAACTTTCGACTTGCACGTGATCAGGTCGTGCTCCTTGAAACGGCGGCAAATTTGTAAGCCAGTCGGCGTAAAGCAAAAGATTTCTTCGCAGTTTTTTTCTACTTTTGAGTTAGGAAGTATAATAAAACACTTAATGACTGAACTTCTCGTAAGCGACCACCTCTCTAGATGCCGTTTTGAGTTTCCAAAAGCATTTGCGCATGGCTTAAGCCACTGAAACGACTACAGGCTATAACGAACACTCCCCCGTTGTCCGATTAACCTCTCATAAGCGATCGCATAGGCTCGACATTTAGCCCAAACACACTAAACCAGAAGAACTTTCACTGCCTTTCTATATTCAGGTGAATTAAAAATGAGTTCTGGCCGGTTGCTGCGAAAAAAAAAAAAAAATGGCAGGAAATGCTGGAGACTCTCAACAAGGAGGCGTTGCAGTAACACCCATAATCCCTTAATGCTACATGAATTCCAAGGTACAAAACTTGCCAAGTACTGCATCACTGTCATCCAGCTCGTAACTATTGTAGTCTTCGTCGTGAGGTTCCGCTTCTTCAATATCACTGTCGCCTGCCAAGTCCATAACAGCAGCAGTTATCTGAAGTTCAGCTTCCCCCTGGTCATCGACCTCTTCCTCTTCATGGTGCGTAACAATCGTGGCTTCTGCTGTGAATGGAAAACACATCCAAGTCAGGATGAAATCCTTTATAATTGCATGATTACTGCACTTAACTGTCTTCTTCCCCATGACGGGATTGTAGGGATTATAGAACAACATTAGAAAAAATGTTGCCAAAAAAACATAACAAATTATGAATCCTAGCAAGGAGGAAGAGGGACAGTTGGCCATTTACAGAGCGTGATCGAGGAGATGAACGCGGCTCTGCAGTGAAACAACTCCAGCAGGTGATCAGAACAGGACCTGAGCCCGGAATTTCCCAATTTAATTTTCGGCGCCCTAACACTCCACCGCGTTGCCCGCTGTTCCGAATCTGAGAATCTGCACGTAAAAGAGGCTTTTATTTCTCTGAATATACTGTTAGTCCTCAGCTACAAGAATAATAATAATAACAACAACAACAACAACAACAACTCGACCAGTATTGTTTGATTGAAAGCGAACATTCTATCACCAAATCTCAGACTTCGTAGTTCAGTACTGTTTCAAGAGGAAAGTGATTATGGCGGTTCGTTTTGTTCATTGTCACGACAAACAGGGCAGCTTACAATCTTTACGAAAACCGTAACGTCTGGTAAAATACAACATTTCTCCATCTTTTAGATGATGCAAACGCATTTCTTAAAGTTCAATCGACATCCGCTTCGACGACACATGTACATGAAAGACGAAGGCGGCCTGTTGAAAACCTGCATGGCAAAATGCCTTCCCGCGCCATTTGTGTCAAATTTCTTTATTTCCTATTTGTATTTTAAAAACGATTATGGAACGATGATGACAAACTTCTATCTGTACCAACGTTCTTCTTCCTAGGAAAATATGACGAGCAAAGAAGAAGACTTTACACTAAGCACTGCCGTACCTTGTACTTCCGCCTGAAGGTCAGTTAGAATTTGTGAAGTATGTTGCCGGGTCATGGGCTCAGCACTGACTTCCATGCCATCTGTCCCTCCACTTATGTTACTTGGCGCGGGAGAGTCAACTGTTTCTTCTTGGAAGACAGGTGTCGAGACATCAAGTTGTTTAATGGGACTGAATGAGGTACAATAGAATATATACAGTGAGTAAAAACAGAATAAAATTAAATTACCATAATACACTCCATCCAATGGTAAAACGTTAACTCAATTTCAATGTTTCGTGCTGTTTGTTTATTTACTAAGAGCGGAGATGTTACGTGGACAAAAAAATACTACGTGAACAAACTTAAAACACACTATGCAGCATTTCTTTCTCAAACTGGTCCGAGAATGGTGCAAGATTTAGTTTCATCTCTTCTCTTAAACCAGGGAAAATGGGGCAAGATTTATTTTCATCTCTTCCCTTAAGCGAGGGAAAATGGGGCAAGATTTACTTTCATCTCTTCTCTTAAGCGAGAGAAAATCTTCTCTTAAGCGAGGAGAAATAAATTCAAAGTTTATGGAGGGTAAACACTGCCTGAAAATTCAAGAAAAAATCTGTCCAAACTTTTTAAATTTTTTGTTGACGTTTACTTTTTGGTTACTAAAGATACTACGATTAAAAGAGAACTCATCTCCTCCTGATTACCTTGTGGAGGGAGACGATGATACATTCTCACTAGCAAACCTGAAACAAGAGATCAGTTTGTATCATAGCTGGTTAATAATAATATTATTTACCAGCAAGTCTTTTCGTGACATGTGTTAGTAACGGTATTTGGACTATGGCACAAAGGTAACAATTCTTTTTGTCTCGTATCCTCGAGACCAAGGTCACGTGGACACCAGGATATGGGGCGACGTTGCTGCATTCCTGTGTACGTGTTCTTTGCATGCCAAATGTCAAATGTAAGATTGCTGTGAATGGAGGTTGGGGCAACACGCGGGTTAATCAGTTTTGGCTACGAAAGACAGGCATAAAACGTTGAACTAACGGGTTTCAAGCGCCTCGTTTTTACATATACACATTTAAAAGTAATTCCGGAAAATGAAACCCTCTCGAGGACAAAAAGACATAGAATACGTAACTGAGTAATATACAATAGTTCGCGTTTGGCACAAAGGTTAGTCTGCGGCTACTGTTTGTTCCAAAAAGTGTTCCGTTTTCAGAGGACGCTCGACGAAAACTCTGAGCTTCGTGGAACGACTAATACCCACTATTATGTTTAAAGGAGGCATATCGTATCTTGAAAAATTTCCGAGATGTTTCAAGTTCTTTTGTTATGTCTAATCGCAACAATCCTTGTTACTCTTTGCTTTATTATAGTCTTAAAAGCTTTTTTGACCGTAGTGAAGTAATATTTGAGGTTTCCTCAATTTTAAGGTAACTTTGTACGTCCAATAACTCCATAATGACATGGTGGCATATCACCCAAGGGATATCATTGAGTATTCCCCAGGTTTGGCTGCATCACGTGACAGGTGGCCTGCGAACGCAGACGTATTTCCGGCTGTCGCTTGTCTCCGCCGAAACTAACATCTGCGAACCCGAGCCAGGAAACGATTTCTGTGACGTAATGACTTTTGTTTCTCCTTGGCCAATCAGATTCCATGATAGAATGAAACTCGAGTGCTCCTCGCAGCGAATACCTCGCGCGGTAATTCTGGGGCTACCTGAGCTAAACTGTGATTGGCTTAAAATTCCTACGTCATAGAAATCGTTTCCTGGCTCGGGTTCGCAGACGGTTATTTCAGCGGAGACAAGCGACAGCCGGAAATACGTCTACGTTCGCAGGCTAGTGACAGGTTAATAATAAATACCTATCACGCGCAAGAAAGATATTGAATGTGTCATAACAAACGATATTGTAAGTGTTTTAACATGTGAAATACACGAGAAAGGGCAATCAAGAGTTCACGTTGTACCTTTAACGTAAATTGAAATTTGTTCTCATTTTACTGTCAATATATTTTTATTTAACGTTGGGGTGTCCAGGGTTAACAGCACAAGTTAAATATACTGACTCCTTTATAAAGTTGGTTCATTCAAACATTTCTTTACCTTATACGTCTGCCTGGAGTTAACTCTTCCCTTTGAGAAGCACTGTCACTTGCTGAAAAAAGTTCAGACAGCTCTGTTGAATAGCTCATATTTGGAAACTGAACAAGTTCCTTCTAAACAGACATTGAAACATAAATAGACTATCTCTGAGAATGTGATCTAATGGTTAGCACCATATTTTGCACCCAAGATCAAACACTGGCTGATGTCTGCGTTGTATTCTTGAACAAGGTATGCTACTCTCCTTCGGACACTCTGGTGAAAAGTCAAAAGACAAAGTACTGGGGGATGAAGAATCAATTCTCCTTGGAAACCGTTTGAAGCTCCCTGTGAAGAGGGCGACTTTATCCCTTGTGCAGAGCGTATAATCATCATCATTGGTTAACCCGATAATTAGATACTTGATTATCAACTTGAAGATGACATAGATTAATTAACCGATCATTAAACTGCTTAACTGCAGTGCTGGAAAAGCGGAGGTTTTCGAGTGTTAAACATTGATTTACTGGAGCATTGTGCTTCCTTGTAGAGCTAGGGCTTAAAACGTCAACTTTTCCAAATTCGCTACGCAGTTAATTAATCAACTTCACGTTAACAATCAACCACGCGTTGTACTTACCCCCGGACACAACGCGTCATGAAGGTTTATTTGGAATCTTACTGCTTTGTTTGGGGATGACATACACACAGTAGTTTCATTTTAGTTTTGTGCTGCCATGGTTACATAAACAGATAAACAGCAATTCTTAACACTGAGACGGCGGCGGCGGCGACTGCTACTACTTCTATTAAGCAATTAGATTATGAGTTCGAGATTTCTATCGCGTGATAGAAATCGAGAGCGAGTAATCTAATTGTTTTAGTATAAATCTACTAGTCGTTCAAAACTTCACCTAAATCCTCTCCACAGACACTTCGAAAACGTCAAGAGGCGGCCGACATTTCGTTAACAAGGGCACAATGCTATCACAGAATAGATAGTGAGTAGCGTAGCCAATCAGAGAACGGCATTTGTAATAGAACGCTAGTAGATTTATATTAATACGAAATAACTTCATAAAACAAATTATAGAAACCTACCACGAGTCTCAATGGACTTAGATAACTGGTCTGAGGAGCCACGCCTGGTCGTTGGGGGAGAGGACGTGGGAGAGGGTTGGGGCGAGCTGCGACGTAGCACTCTTGTAATCTGCGATCACACAAAACAACACAGTCTTATTGACGTTTCTTTCTCCACCCTAGCTGTCCTGTGTATTTGAGTTCACGTCACTGTAACCGAGTATTTACCTTTAATATTGACTGTGGTGTAGCAATGTTAACTGCCTCAGGTTTTGTCACTGATGATCCACCAGCCATCTGAGTAAAAATACAAACGACAACTTCAATTCACAAACATCTAACTTACTTATGACCCACAGTGCAACAATAAACGTACAAAGAATCACAACTAACCGGCTTTACTTTGACCACAGGAGGCGTTGCTAACAAAGAGAGAGCTTCAGCACCAGAGAAAAACTGCCGCCTGCTAAACAAAAGAAATCAAAGGCGCGATGAACTTTATAATGGTAATTGAACTGAGTGGAGTGCAATTTGGTCTGAAATCATACGCGTGATTTCAAAATCGAACGAGCGCGCAGCGCGAGTTCGATTTGAAATCACAAGTATGATTTCAGACCAAATTGCACTCCACTCAGTTCAATTGCCACTTTATTAGATCCATTTTGAAATCGCACAATTTTATCGCCTTAAATTTTAGATTTTTGGTGTATTGTTCCAGTAGCCGGTTCGTTAAAAAAGCGGAACCGGAAACGCCTTTACGTCTAATTTAGTATGCAAAACGATGTCATGTGACGAAAACTCATTCGAGCATGACAAAGAAACAAGCAATTCTAATCTGAAGTCGAAAATAGTCTACTTCAGGTATAAAAGTGCAATTTTCGTCGCCTGAATCAATTATGGAAGGCCTACCTTTCTTCTGTGGTTGAGGCTGCGACTTTTCATTGTCTTTGGAGAAGAAATTTGAAGGTGCATATCCTGTGTAATTCTGCGATCGATTTCTTTTGAGTGTTGAAACTCACTCGAGTGTACGATACCAAGTGGATAGTACGTTTTTTTTCTTTTAAATGCCGTTCAATGGTATGATTTTAAGGGGTCCAGCTCGTTATCATCTCCGTTTCTTTTTGTAACCTCGGCGTAGGACTCAATACTCAGGACCTTGTCAAGTTCTGGCAGCGCCATTTGTTTTAAGATATTTCCAAGATGGCGGGACTGGCACCGGCTTCGTAAGACGTTCGTTCATTCACTATTTTGTGCAGTATGGCGTATGTTGACTATGTTTATTCACAGCAACAGAGTTGAGCAGTTTTGCTGCTTCGTTTCAAACTACCGGAAACCTGGAAACATCTACCTTCTTGAGATGACTCTGAATTTGTTGTTGTGTGGTTTTCGTTTGTTTATGTTTTACTGGACTCAGTATCATACGGATCTTGAGCAGATGTTGAAGAAAAATCGCCAAAATATTCGTCAAAATGGACACTGAAAGCTGGGAACTTCCATTAAAGTAGGTCTTCAGCCTAAAGGAGCTCATAATCGTCATTCAGAAACTAATTAATTAAATTTGTCAATTTTTTGGGGGGAAAAGCTACAATAACAACAAAGTTTTGGCAATAGTATTTGCAAAATTCTCCACAGTGGCTTTTTGCCTTTCATTTTCCTGAAATTTTATTGATTACTGTAAACTAATCTTGAAATCTGATGGGTTGTTATGTTTTACTGGCCCATTCTCATGGACTGAGAAAAAGATGCGATTTAGAGCAAAAAATAGTGCGATTCGTGAATAAATCGCACCATTGAGAGCCAATCAGATTGCAAGGATAACCAGTGATTTCAAAATGGATTTAATAAATTACGTAACCGAGCTCTCCAACTGATCTAATCTGTGTCCTTGAAATCAGTAGACTTACATTAAATATTGAAGAATAACAGCGACATTATAAGGATTCCTGAATCCAGAAAGTAGTTACCTTCTCTTGTCCAGAAATGTTGGTGAGGTAACTGTCCTGGGGGAGGTTCTCTTCTCTGTCACTGGAGACTAAAAGACCAAGTAAAGATAAAACAGTTGACAATGTAAAGAACTGATCAACGAAATACACTTCATTCTTCGTTTCAGACATCTGCTCTTACATTTGGTAGTCCAATAATTAAAAATGACATTGAATGTTGATTAGGGTGCCTAAAATCGGATAGACAGGTTGTGCAGAAATCTCCTGAATATTCAGTGTTTATCCCTTGTGGTCGAACAACACATTTTTTTCTCAATCGCTTTATAATACCGAAACGGAGGGGGTGTGTTCTGATTTACATGTAAAAAGTTGACAATTCTCACGTGCCTGAGGTGTCAAGCAAGACTTCATTTATCCAGCAAAGACTTCATTTATTCAAGGTTTGGTCTCGGTTTTTTTTCAAATACTGAATTTAGTGGTAATATGGGATATAGCGTTCTCTGGTAAAAAGTATTAAAAAACGTAAGCTTTCGACAGCCGGTCTACTGTCTTCGACGGATAAAAATTTGTGATAAAATGAAACGTTAAAAATATGAATATATAGACAGTAATTCGCATAAATTTAAAATTTCTGCACATAATAAAGAATGTTCAAACGAATGCTAAAAGTGCTTAAATTAATGTTTGTTTAAAACAATGTTATATTGTCTTGGGAGTGGGCATGAGTTATTATCAGCCTCAACAGTTTTTGCCGTGCGCCATGATTCCAGTGTCTTTCTGGTGCGATGGTTTCCTTTGTCAATGATTGTGGAGTTGTCAAAGTCAATTACCTGGCCAAAAGTCCATGCATGTTTCGTGATGTTGGAGCCTTTAGCACATTGTTTTGTATTTCTGATATGTTCTTTTCTTCTGGTGCTAAATGATCTTTTAGTTTGGCCTATGTAATTCCATTGACATGATGCACATGGGATTTTGTAAATAACGTTGCACTGATTGTCTTCAGGAGGTCGAAACTTGGGAACACGAAAATCTTGTTGTAGTGGTTTCGTTGGTTTGTTGAAGAATTGGATGTCATGCCTCTTAAGAATTTGAGTGAGTGGCTCAGTAACACCTTTGATGTAAGGAAGGATTCTAAAACTCTGTCGGCTCGTTGTGTCAGCCCATTTGAAGCACATACCAACTAATTCCTCCAATGTTGGTGTAGGTGGTGGTAACAATTTCTTTCTTATAATATCACTGGTGATTTTTTTAGGATAGCCACTAGATTGTAGTGCAGCACTACCGTAACACCTCTGCGGAGAGCTCTAAATCTTCCTAACTCAGAATCGGAAAAAGCCCGTGAAACTGCTCGAATCAGCGCCGCACTACAATCTAATGGCTACCCTCAAAAAATCTCAGACCACGAACAAAAACGTACAAAGAAATAACATCTTGATACTTAACGCTGGAATTTAATTTTTATCATTTTATCTTAAAATAATAAGCGGACTATCATTCACTTTTATGTAATATTACACATTTCAAAGTTTCAGCATTCTAACAAGCTAATACCACACCAATTGATGACCTTGATGACCTATAAACACGCGATCTACTTAAATAAGAATTACTTCGCCAAGCATGTCAGTACAGCTGTTCAGTGTGAGTGTGCTTCATTCATAATAGTCACCATTAGGTAATAAGGGCAACTAATTAACCCTCTTTAAAAATTATAGTAAAGGAGTGAAACTACCATTTCTGTACCTTCAGACTAAAATAAGAATCACAGTAAAGTCATTTTGTTATGGAGATGGAACAGGCGAGGGTTCTATATATCATCCTTTTGATCTTGCAAAATGATGTGCTATAATATTTATGAACTTAAGAGATAGATACTTAGGATTCGAGCTGTCATGAGGAATAGCTTTCCGATGAGGAGCGTTGCCACAGTTATTAAACAGAAATAAGAAGTGCAGAACAAAGACAAGAACGTTGATGAAGTTTGGATCCAGCCAGTCAAAATTTAGCAACTCGTGAGCTGTCTTAGCGCCAATAGTCTAGCCTTTGCGACTCGTTTGGTAATTAATGTACCGAAACAACTATCCTCTGCTTAACCAATTGGGATTCAGTAATTTTGCCCTCTACGTGTTAAAGGTTCGTATTTACCTGCTTACTCACCACTACATCTTCTGAAGGCCGTTTAGTAACTGATGCAAACACAACTCCCACCTTGTTGGAATCACTACAAAGAGATAAAGTTATTTCGTGTCAACTCATTTTCCTGCAACAATCTTTTAATTCACACAGAGACAGTCATATTGTTTAACGATAACTTTCACTTGGGTAGTGAAAACTGTTGCTTAGTGTTGGGCAGGAGACACCAGATTACACAACGTCCATCTGGACCTGTCTTTCAAAGACAATTCAATGATTTGCCAAGGATAAATTGGCACCAATAAAGTACTCCTTCCCTGAACGTTCGGGGATACACGAAGATGGGTTACTTGCAACTGTAGAGTCAGAATTTACTCGAGACTAAAATGTTCCTTTTGGTTTGTGTTCACGTCATCTGGAGCAAAATGATTTTCCTTACTCGTGGTCTCAAGAATTCAAGATCCTCTTAATAAACTTCATGGACTGCTGGTTAAACATTGAGGCACATTATAGTGAGAAAACGTATTTTTTTTATTTTCAACGACTTTTTAAGGACGGTGTAAACCATTACTAAATAGCAGGAGTTTCGTGAGATGAACTGTTCTTGGTTGGTCAGATGGTCTCTTGCACGAAAACAAGTGGCTTATTACAACCATTTCCTACTCCTTCAAAATCATCACAAAACAGTCAGTCGCTAAAACCTTCTTTCAAAAACTACTTAAAGACAGTAAGTGTTTACAGGATAATTCTCAGCAGGAAACAAAGTTATTTCCTTAATAAAGCAAAACAGCAGGCACCAAACGTTACCTTAATTTACTTTTTATTCTTGGTGTGACTGGAGTACAAACAAAAGCTTCAGCTTCTTGCTGGGGCTCAGACTGTTCCACAGATCTGCAAAACGATTAGAAAACTTCCAGTCTAGTCCAATTTTATGGTAACCTCCCATAAATGTCACAAATGTAAAATTCTGGGCCATCAAAGTACAACACAATAAACATACAAGAGAAATTTCAAACACTACCAGCTAATCCCAACATGGCCATCATCTCCGACCTGCTAGCCATGTCGATCATGTAAAAAGAGTTGTATAGATTTTCTATTTCTATCCATGCATGTCCATCTGTTCCTATCTTTATGGTGCTCCGCTTGGCAACCCTTCGCGCCGCCAGAGCTCCGTTACCATCCCTTAATCCCCAAGTTCATGGCACCACGGAAATGCTGATACAAGTATCCAGTACTATCCCCTCTTCAGGCTGATGCAATTAACCAGCCATATCCCACTCGCAATGCTGAAGTACTATACCAGCACCATCCACCTCTCCATGGCATGCTCATACAGCACAAGCTTCACAATTACTAGCACAATCTTCCCTTCCGAACTGATAAACTAAACCAGCACAATCTTCCTATCCATCCTGATGCACTAAACCAGCACATCATCCTCTCCATACTGATGCACTAAACCAGCACAATCTTCCTCTCCATACTGATGCACTAAACCAGCACAATCTTCCTCTCCATACTGATGCACTAAACCAGCACAATCTTCCTCTCCGTACTGATGCACTAAACCAGCACAATCTTCCTCTCCATACTGATGCACTAAACCAGCACATCTTCGCTCCGTTCTGATGCACAAAACCAGCGCATCTTCCTCTCCATACTAATGCACTAAACCAGCACATCTTCCTCTCCGTACTGATCCACTAAACTTACACAATCTTCCTCTCTATACTGATGCACTAAACCAGCACATCTTCCTCTCCATACTGATGCACTAAACCAGCACATTCTTCCTCTCCATGCTGATGCACTAAACCAGCACATCTTCCTCTCCAAGCTGATGCACTAAACCAGCACAATCTTCCTCTCCATGCTGATACATTAAACCAGCACAATCTTCCTCTCTGTACTGATGCACTCAACCTGCACAATCTTCGTCTCTATACTGATACACTAAACCAGCACAATTTCCTCTCCATACTGATGCACTAAACCAGCACAATCTTCCTCTCCATACTGATGCACTAAACCAGCACAATCTTCCCCTCCATACTGATGCACTAAACCAGCACAATCTTCCTCTCCATACTGATGCACTAAACCAGCACAATTCTCCCGTCCATGGTGATGCATTAGGCCAGCACAAGCCACCTCTTCATACCAAGGCATTCAACCAGCACAATCTTCCTCTCCATGCTGATGCACTATGCCAGCAGAATCCACCTTCCCAAGGAATTCTTGTGAGACAAAGTCATCATCACTGATGACCTGACGAGTTGGTCAGATAAGTAGGTGGCATCCAGCATCAAATACAATAAATTACTCACCCTAGATGCAAAAGGCCTACAGCGTATTTATTACCTTAATTCTTCCACTTTGTCCATAGTTGAGCTCAAGATGACAGCACGAGATACCGGATTCCCCTTATCCACTCTGTGTACAACAGTCGATAGTGGTTTGGGCCGAGGCACTGCAAACATACAATTACACATACAATTAC